>NC_136976.1:46533410-46736465 GCF_032717465.1 Coenobita brevimanus | reverse complement strand
TGGGAAACCTTCCGAGTGGCTACCAGCTGTCTCCTAAAGGTCTGAGCAGCTACTGGCCATCTCACAAAGGGCATGGATGCAGGCTGTCACTGGGGTGCTGCTTGGAGCTAAGGAACTAGCTCCACCCCGATCCTGTCGATGGTCAACTTGCCCGCAAGGTAGTCTCCGTTTCCTGCTATGGTGGCGGCGGGTGAGTTCCGGGTCATAGCGGCGTGCAGCCCAGGCGGACTTACATCCCTGTCGCCCGGGGTCGGGTCGCACTCTGTCTGCCCCTCCGTAGGCTCCTCCTGGGGGTGTTGTGATGCCCTCGGTGACTATTCCCAGCATTTAAGAACCTTTTCAATATTATCTATGTTTTTTTAAATGTGGATTCCAGACTACTGATGCATACACCAAAGTTGGTCCGATGAATGCTGTTATTATCTTTTTCAGAGTGTGTGTGTGTGTGTGTGTGTGTGTGTGTGTGTGTGTGTGTGTGTTCTAACCTAATTGTTCTTACCTAATTGTATCTTTACAGGAATGAGTCAAGCTCATACTGTCCCGTGTAATAAACTATTTTTATCATTCATATCCTTAAATTTATGAATAGTTTTGGAACACACAGTTTCATTTGGTAGTGCATTCCACTGATCAATTGCCCTATATGGGAAACTGAATTTCCTAAAGTCTTTACCATCTCTCTTTTTATGTAGTTTTTTGCAGTGTCCTCTTGCTGATGCTTCCCCATAGATTATTGTTATGCAGCGTATTCTGCGCCCAACTTCTGGGGTTCAGATACAGTGTGGGCCTTGGGTTCTTTATTCTTGACCAGGCTAGAGTACACAGACAAGGGTTAGGGCTCAGACGCAGGCTAACTTGATCTACATGTATATTACCATGCAGAGTACAACAGTTTATGCACAGGTACATGGACAATCCTGTATAAAATACAAGTATAGGATATGACACAGTACAGTATAAAGCATTTACAATATATATATCACGATACAATACACACAGGGGGGCCTAAATGCAATATAACCTATGACACGGTATATCACAATACAATACACACACGTGGTATGAACGCAATACAATGTAGGGCACGGTATATCACAATACAGTACACGTGCATGATACGAGCGCGATATAACACCAGGCACTGTATATCACAATATAACATACCTATGTGGTATAAACACAATCTAATACTAAACACTAGATTGGGATATGGAGTCAGGTCGGGTATGTATTGCACAGGGAGGGAACAACACGCTTGACAACCCAGGGGTGGTTTGCTACACTGAGGTATACTACAACAGTATATTACGGGGACACGTGTAGATCCCCGAGTGGCAATTCCACTGTAGTGATCTACTGTATATCACCACTCGTAAGGTCTAGAGAGCGTGATGCACACGTGCAGGGTTGGGGTATTGCACAGGGGAGTGGGGGTGTCACTTAGGGGGCAACAGGGGGAACTTCTTACCAGGGGGGAGAGGGGGGAAGGGGCACACAAGGGCATACACTCGGGGGGGGGGAAATCACAGTGGGGAGGGTCTGGCACAAGTGAATGTCACACACAGGGGTGCGGTGCTCTAGGTAAGGGGGAGCAGTGTATACACAGGGTCTATAGCACTGTAACTCACGGTGTAGCTGGTCATCGGTGGGCATGAGGGGCATGCCTAGGGCCACTACACAGGTAGCTGTAGGTGGTGGCCAAGCGCAGGAGGGGGGCTGTCTGGGGTGTGTTCCCAGTGCGAGTCTCAGGCAGCATGGTCTGGGGTCTGGGTCGAGCTGAAGGGTGGAGTGATGGGCAGCCCTTTCCTGGTGGGGGCCCTGGGAGAATGATGGCCCTCTGGGCTAGGGCCAAACAGGGCTAGGAGGTGTTCAGCATGGTGCCTGCCCTTGGCGGAGATGAGAGTCATGGGGGCAGACCTAGGCTGGTCCGGGCCTGGGGTCAGCCGCGGGGCACTTGTCGCTGCCCTGGGGCTGCAGTCTCGCCTGGAGGAGAAGGCCGTCAGGGGTTGGCTGTGGCCACCTGCTCTGGAGGAGTCCGGCAGCTGCTGGAGACATTGGGGGCGGCCCTGCAAGGTGCCTGCTGTTGCCTGGGGGCTGCGGTCTCGCCTGGAGGGGGAGGCTGTCAGCGGTAGGCTGCGGCCACTCACTCTGGGGAAGTCTGTCAGCAGCTGTGGGCATTGGGGGCTCTCCTGCTGTGACAGGACGTCTGGCCTCCGGGTGGTCTCATCCCAGGTACTGTCTGATGAGGATCCTGTGGGGGAGCAGTCTCCACTCTCCGTGAAGGATGGGAGGCAGAAGGGGCATCTTGCTCAGCCACAGGAGGGACGGGCTGAGCAAAAGACATCGCCCTTGTAGGAAGCCTGCGGGGTCATGGAGGGGGAATGACCAGTGGCCCGTTCCCCAGCCTGGCGGGCCCGACGGTCCCTGCCGAAACTCCATGCTGGGGCGTAGGAAGGAGGTCCAGAGGACACTCCTTCTGCCTGACGGGTCCGAAGGTTACTGCTCAGTCTCCCTCCCGGGGTGGTGGTTGAGGAAGATCTGGTGGATACTCCTTCGGGCTGGCAGATCTGGGGTACACTGCCAGGGGACCACTCATCCCAGGGACGATAGGAGGAGAAGCCATGTTGGGTCTTCTGGCTTCTGCAGCAGGTCCGGTGGACTCTGCTGCCCTCCTGCCATCGAGGGATAGTGCAGCTGGGGGACGACCGGTGGTCTCTCCCCCTGTGGGAGATCCGGTGGATACCACCATAGGGCCCACTGCCCTCCTGGGGAACACAAGCGAAGGTCGTCGGTCTGACGGTCCAACACTCTGGCTCCCGGAGGTGGGTGGCAGGAGGAGATCTAGTGGACACTCCTCCTACAGTAGATCTGGTGGATACTACTGGGCTGTTGCTCCCCTGAAGTGAAGTAGGCTTGTGAACGCTGGCTGCGACTCATCCTCTTTTGAAGGCAGGTTCGGTGGACTGTGTCTGAGAACCTACTTGGGACTTACCTAGGGCAAGTCCCACCCAGATTCTGGTGAGTGCTCTCTCTGTCAGAGAGTAACGCACATGATCTGAGTACTGCCTGGTGGTCCGGCTGCGTGGAAAAGGGGCGTCGGGTCACGGGGAATGTATGTCCCTGCCACACGGAATGCAGGTGTACCTCCTCATTGCCTCCTAGTGGGGTGGGGGCTACCTCCCTATGTCCTCCTCCTGGGGTGGTGGTGTCGGGCTCACTCTGCCGGGTGGGTATTTCAGTTACGTATTCATTTATGTCTATATTTCATTCCCTGAGATGCATTTATATAGCACAGTCATGTCTCCTCTTTTCCTTTTCTCCTGTAGTGTTGGTACATTCATTTTTTCTAATCTTTCTTCATAGCTTAGATCCCTTGAGCTTGGTATCCATCTTGTAGCTGCCCTTTGTACCTTTTCAGGCTTATCTATGTGTTTTTTGTGATGAGGATTCCAGACTGCTGATGCATACTCCAGGGTTGGTCTGATGAATGATGGTATTATCTTTATCAGCATGTCTTCATTGTGTGTGTGTGTGTGTGTGTGCGTGTGTGTGTGTGTGTGTGTGTGTGTGTGTGTGTGTGTGTGTGTGTGTGTGTGCTTTATGTAAGGAAGAAGGAACCAAAGGCCATGAGCCTGCGTTGTTCTTTCCAAGAAAAAAGAAAAACAAAATTACAGAAACAAATTCAAGATCGTTCATTTCGAGATGCCTGGACCCACTGTGTTTAAGACTGGAGATAATAGCAGTAGGAAATAGAGACGGAGGAAGACAGTTCCAGAGCTGACCTGTTGCATACACGAAGGATTAGGAGTAACGGTTTCTTCTTGCATCAGAGAGTTGGACAGAAAAGGGATGAAAGATTAATGCTCGACGGGTGCTACGTGACAGCCGTAGTAGTGGAGGGATGGAAGCAAACAGTTCAGAGGGACAGTGACCACTGAATTAACGATAGAAAAGAAATAAAGATGAAAAAGTGCTGCAAAGAGACAGGATGAAGGGTGCCAGTAGAGAGTTAATGAGACGAAAAGCCTTTGACTCCATCTCTTTGAAAAGAGCTGTATATGGGGATCTTCCCCACACATGAGAGTTGTACTCAACACAGGGGCGAATAAAACCCGTGTATAAAGTCAAAAACTGTGCAGGGGTAAAGAAAGCAGGAAGTCAGCTTAGTAGAGTGCACGAATTCTCTAGGAAGCAGATTTTACAAGAGAGGTAATATGATCTTTCCATAATGAATCCCAAGAGAATGAAACCCCCACTGTGTTCAAAGGTGATGCAAGATTGAGCTGGATATTGTTAAAAATTAGAGGATGCTCCTGTGGTACTGTAGATTTTGACTGGTCGAGAGATGTAAGAACCGCGTTTTTGATGCATTAAAGGCAACAATCAGAGATATGAACCAAGTCAGACACTGTGCGCCATAGCCTCATCCCTTATTCGTTGAAATAACTGCTGAGATGGACGCTGCGAGAAGCAAATGAAAAGGTGATGGGTGGCCACAGTCAGTATGAGTGGATAGCGTTAGATGTACACTTGTACTGCTTAGAAGGTCATTGATGAACAGATGGAAGAGAGTTGGTGATCAGACAGAGCCCTGAGGAACAACGCTATTGATAGCTCTAGGAGAAGAACGGTGGCCGTCTACAACAACAGCTACAGAGCAACCAGAAAGGAAGCTAGAGATGAAGACACAGAAGTATAGAAACCGTAAGAGGGCAGTTTGGAAATAAAAGGTTTATGCCAGGCTCGATAAAAAGACTTTGAGATGTCAAGTGCAATGGCAAAGCTTTTGTCAAAGTCCCGAAAGTAAGACGACCAGGAGTCAGAGAGGAAGATGAGAAGATTACCAATGGAGCTTCTTTGGCAGAACCCATACTGGCGATCAGAAAGAAGGGTATGATAAGAATGGTGCTTTGATTTTATTTTAAATACAGATTCAAAAACTTTAGAAACACAGGTTGTTCAAGCAAATGGGCGATAGTTGGAGAGCTGAGGTCACCCTTCTTTGGGATAGGCTTAGTGAGAGCAAACTTCCAGCAAGAAGGAAAAGTATAAGTCGACATACAAAGGCAAAAGAGATTATCTAGGCAGGTTGTAAGTGCAGAAGCACAGTTCTTGAGGACTACAGGAGAGACCCCATCAGATCCACATGCTTTGTTATTACTGAGGCCAGTGATGGCAGAAAGTATATCAAATGAAGAAATTTTTATGTCAGTCACGAGGAAGTCAGAGGAGGGAAGAGATGGAGGAACAGTATCGGAAAAGTCTAAGGTACAATTGAGGAGAAAGTAGAAACAAAGAGTTCTGCTTTTCAAGTAGAAGAAACAGCTACAGAGCCATAAAAGTAAAAAAGAGGAAGGAAGCATGATGAAGTAAAGTTGTTAGAAAGGCTTTTAGCAAAGTGCCAGAAGGAGCGGGAAGAATTCGAGTCGGAGAGGTCAGTCAGAGCGTTTAATATGAATGAAATTATTTTTAGCCGAGCGAAGAACAGACTTAGCACGAATCCAGGCAGAAACATAAGATGCGATTCAGAGGTGGGTTGGTTCTGCCACCTTTTGTAGGCCTTCTCCTTGTTGTGACAGCATTAGAAAATACGAGATGAAATCGTGTTTTTGTTGCATTAGTCACAGGATAAGTGAAAGGAATACTCAGATGGCTCTTGGCCATGGGAGCAATAATCATTCCAGGGAAAATAAAAAAAGTACTGCCTGAGGGCCTTCCAATCAGCAGCTCCAAAGTGCCACAGTTGCCACTTCTTGGGAGGGTCCACTGGCCTTGGTGGGGGAATAGGACAGGGGTCACAGTGATAAGCTTGTGATCAGAGGATCCCAATGGAGAGGAAAGATTAACAGCATAAGCAGAAGGATTAGTTGTAAGGAAGAGGTCAAATATGTTGTAACTCTCTCCAAGGCAGTCAGGAATACGGGTAGGATGCTGTACAAGCTGCTCTAGGTCATTAAGGATAGAAAAGATGTAGACTTGTTCACCAAGTGGATCAGTGAAAGGAGAGGAGAGCCAAAGGTGGTGGTGAACATTGAAATCACCTAGAATGGAGATTTCAGAAAAGGGAGAAATTGATAGGATGTGTTCCATCTTAGACTGAAGTTAATGAAAGAATTTTTCATAACAGAATTAGGGGATAAGTAAACAGCACAGATATATTTAGTCAGAGAATGACTGGAAAGCTGAAGCCAGAGAGTAGAGAATTCAGAAGATTCAAGTTCAGGAACACGAGAGTACAGTAAGATATGCTGATAAGTACACTACATATACACAACGGCTTTGAAGTGAGTATAAAGTAGGAGGATATTAAGAAGGGTTTGCTATGAGTAGTCTCACACAGCTGAGTCTCAGTGAGGAAGAGAGGGTGAAGTTTAGAGTAAGAAAGGTGGTGTTCAACAGAGAGAAAATTAGAGGAAATGCAGCAAATAATACAGAAATGAATAAGAGGTGAGTCAGACCATGGTTCTATGCATTGATCTTGGCTGTCACCGGAAAAGGGGCAGTTGGTGGGGGCTTTTATGGTTTCCCCCTCCCCCTCTAGACTCCAGGGCTTGGTATTGAGATGCAATTTTAGCTAATTTTGGAATAGGAAGTGTGGTATGTAATGTGCATGTAGTTTAGTGTTGGCAATTAGAGGAAACTGTATACAAGAATATGCTGGCCTACTCTCTGTATTACTGAAACAATGAAAAAGTTTAGCAAAAAGAGATGGTCAGAAGCTAGTCCCGAGGGCTAATGAAACGGGAGCTCGGTCTCTTTGTCATCAGCTTTCCATCCACTTTGGGAGTACTGCCCTGTTTGACTGGTGCTACAGTCTACAGTGTGTGTGTGTTCTTACCTAATCTTACCTAATTGTATCTTTACAGGAATGAGTCAAGCTCGTACTGTCCCGTGTCTTAAACCATATTTATCGTACATATCCTTAAATTTGTGAATTGTTTTTGCACACACTATTTCATTCGGTAGTGCATTCCATTGATCAATTGCACTGTTTGGGAAACTGAATTTCCTTACGTCTTTATCACCTCTCTTCTTATGCAATTTTTTGCAGTGTCCTCTTGCTGATGCTTCTCCATATGTTAAGTAATCATTTATGTCTATTTTCTCCTTTCCTGATATGCATTTATATAGCATTATCATGTCACCTCTTTTCCTTCTCTCCTGTAGTGTTGGTAGATTCAGTTTATTTATTCTTTCTTCGTAGCTTAGGTCCCTTAAGCTTGGTATCCATCTTGTAGCGGCCCTTTGAACTTTTTCAATCTTGTCTACGTGCTTTTTGAGATGAGGACTCCAGACTACTGATGCATATTCCAGGGTTGGTCTAATGAATGATGTTATTATCCTTCTTAGCATGTCTTCATTTATGTATGTGAATGCTATTCTCATATTTGCAAGCAGTGTATACATGTTCTGTACCTTCTCGCTGATGTGGTCAGCCGGAGATAGTCTGTTATTGATAATCACACCTAGGTCTTTCTCTCTTTCTGATGTGTATAGGGTTTTATTTCCTAACTTATAATCCCAATCAGGTCTTTTTCCACTTTTACCAAACTTGATTACATGACACTTGTCCACATTGAATTCCATTTGCCATGTACTACTCCATTCGTGTGTGTGTGTGTGTGTGTGTGTGTGTGTGTGTGTGTGTGTGTGTGTGTGTGTGTTCTTACCTAATTGTATCTTTACAGGAATGAGTCAAGCTCGTACTGTCCCGTGTCTTAAACCATATTTATCGTACATATCCTTAAATTTGTGAATTGTTTTGGCACACACTATTTCATTCGGTAGTGCATTCCATTGATCAATTGCTCTGTTTGGGAAACTGAATTTCCTTACGTCTTTATCACCTCTCTTCTTATGCAGTTTTTTGCAGTGTCCTCTTGCTGATGCTTCTCCATATGTTAAGTAATCATTTATGTCTATTTTCTCCTTCCCTGATATGCACTTATATAGCATTATCATGTCACCTCTTTTCCTTCTCTCCTGTAGTGTTGGTAGATTCAGTTTATTTAGTCTTTCTTCGTAGCTTAGGTCCCTTAAGCTTGGTATCCATCTTGTAGCGGCCCTTTGAACTTTTTCAGTCTTGTCTATATGCTTTTTGAGATGAGGACTCCAGACTACTGATGCGTATTCCAGGGTTGGTCTAATGAATGATGTTATTATCCTTCTTAGCATGTCTTCATTTATGTATGTGAATGCTATTCTCATATTTGCAAGCAGTGTATACATGTTCCGTACCTTCTCGCTGATGTGGTCAGCCGGAGATAGTCTGTTATTGATAATCACACCTAGGTCTTTCTCTCTTTCTGATGTGTATAGGGTTTTATTTCCTAACTTATAATCCCAATCAGGTCTTTTTCCACTTTTACCAAACTTGATTACATGACACTTGTCCACATTGAATTCCATTTGCCATGTACTACTCCATTCATGAAGTTTATTTAATTCTTCTTGTAGCTCCCTACAAGAGTCTGTGCTAGTAATTCTCCTTTGTATTTTTGCATCATCTGCAAACATATTCAGATAGCTGTCATTTCCAGTGTTACTGTTTTTATCATTTATATACACTAAAAACATGATTGGTGCCAGCACCGAACCCTGTGGTACTCCACTAGTCACTTCTTTCCATGATGAGTAGTTTCCTCTTAGTACTGTCCTCATTTCTCTTTTGATGAGAAAGTCTTTCATCCAACAAAACAGTTTGCCTCGAATTCCTCCTTGATGGTACAGCTTCCATAAAAGTCTTTGGTGTGGTACTGTGTCAAAAGCTTTCTTGAAATCTAAATAGATACTGTCCACCCATCCTTCCCTTTCCTGTATTGTGTTTGTTACTCTGTCATAGTAGCTCAACAGATTAGTAACACATGATTTTCCTTTTCTGAAACCAAACTGTCTTTCTGTTATCATACTGTGTTCTTCTAGATGATTTACCCAAGCTTTTCTTATAAGTTTTTCTAATACCTTGCTTACAACACTGGTCAGTGATACTGGTCGGTAATTGAGTGGATTTTGTCTATTTCCTTTCTTGAAATCATCATTTTGCTGTTTACCTTTATCCCTTTTCTTTTCCAAATTTGCTTTACTAAAGTATGTATCCATTTTGCAATACTTAAAGTGCAAAGCATGTACTTACAATCTCCGTGTTGTAGTCTAAACAAACCTCAGAGATGACTCAGCGTATTCTTTCGTCTTGGTTCTATTTCCTGTTTGAACAAGTCTTGTTTAAACTTATTATTTTTTTCCTTTTAATGATGAACAATCATTTAGTCTAACCTGGTACTGAGCTTGACTCCTACAAAGATACAAATTTAGGTAATGCCACTGGCCGTGATGATTTGGTACGAAGCGCCGGTGACGCACGTCCGCCTAGATTTAATCCCTCTGTGTGTGTGTAGGAGGTCTGTTCAGAAAGCATCCGACTTTTTTTTTTTTCTTATAAACGAGCTGGATAGGTGTGGGGTTTTGTGTAACGCAGTGCAGGACCTTCGTGCAAACGCGCGATTAATGCCAGCCGCCGCGAGTGACTCAGTGGCTGTCAGTCAGCCTGTGTTCATGGTCGTGCACCTTACAGTTGTCGTGTTCCCGCACTCGTCATGATGACCAAAAAAATCGAACAACGTTGCAGCATAAAATTTTGCCAAAACTAGGTGATACCCAAACTGAAACTGTCAGGAAGATCCAGCATGTTTTGGGGAATGAAGCCATGAGGTTAACGCAAACAAAGGATGGTACAATCGCTTCAGAAATGGCCGAATGTCAGTTGAGAGCGATCCACGTCCTGGGAGGCCATCAACAAACAGAAGTGCAAAAAATGCGAAAAAAAAGTTTGCGATTTGGTCATGGGAAATCGTCGGTTGACTGTGAGAGAAATTGTTAATGAAATTATTATCGGTGATGGATCAGCACACGAAAAATTAATGGATGATTTGAGTACATAAAGAGTTGCCACCAAGTTCGTTCTAAAGCTCCTTTCACGTGAACAACAAGCACTGCGGATGAACGAAGTGTGCAAATCGGGACCCAGACTTTTTGGAGACTTTTATCATTGGAGATAAGACAGGTGTACGGGTATGACCCAGAAACCAAGGCACTGTCTTCCCAGTGGAAGTATGCAGGGTTGCCTTTGCCCCCCCCCCCCCAAAAAAAAAAAAAGCAACAGGACCACAGCAAGGTGAAATGTATGTTGACATTTTTTTTTTTTTTTGGACTACCGTGGGTTTGTGCATCACATATACACACCAGAAGGTCAGACTGTCAACAAACATTACCACCTCAACGTTATCCGTCGTCTTCGTGACGCAGTTCAGCGGAGCCTTTGGAAAGTAGCAAGTTGGAAGCTGCACCATGGCAATGCTCCTGCCCATTCATCTCAACTGATTCAGGAATTTTTGGCTAAGCACAACATCCCGCAGGTCCGACAGGCTCCCTGCTCGCCAGACATGGCTCCGTGCGACTTCTAGTTATTCCCTAAGCTCAAAACTCCACTGAAACGTTCCTGATTTGAGAAGAGAGAAGAGATCATGACGCATGCGACGAAGCACCTTCAGGAGATACCGAAAACTGGCTTTGAAAAATGTTTCAGGCAGTGGAGAGAACGCTGAGCTACATGTGAGGGGGATTAGTGTCCTAGCTCAACAGATTAGCTATTCATTTATTTATTTACTTATTTTAGAGTCTAAGGTTGGATACTTTCTGAACAGACCTCATGTGCATGTGTGTGTGTGTGTGTGTGTGTGTGTGTGTGTGTGTGTGTGTACTTATGGAGCAGTTTATTTTGTGCTGTTCTAACCAGTTGTCTCGTACATTAGCAAAATTAAATGTGGCCTAATTTTTACTCGATAATTGTGTTTAACTTACATAATTATAATTTATTCAGTATCATGATGTAGCAAAACCTTCCTTTTCCATAGCCACCTCGTCTGTTTACTCTCCTCAAACTCCTTATCCTGTTATCCCTTCTCCCATCCTCCCTCCCCGTCCCTTTCCCCCGTCCTATACAACCCCGCCTGCTATCTCCTCTTCACTGCCACCTCGAAATATGAGTTGACGGGCGCGGAAGATTAGACTGAAAAACGCTGACTGTACCAGGTGGAAGTGCTCGCGGGTGTACGTTGAATCGGCCCCGGGCGGGGGGGGGAGGTGAGAGAGGAACTTCTGTGGGGTAAGTGGGATTTGTCTGGGAAGGTAGTGTAGTTGGGGAAGGGACCAGAAAATGCAGGTGGGAATGAGTGAGGTAAGACTGGGTTGGGCGGGGCTAGTAAGGTCATGGCCTGATGGTGTGTCCAGGGGAGGAGGGGAACTCTGGGAGGTAACGTGAGGTCAAGTAACTGCGAAGGTGAAAATGGAGAGGAAGAGAGAAGGATCTTGCCATGCACTGCCGGACAGCCCTGATAGATTTACTGAAAATGTACCTGAGTACTGCCAGTGCCTATTTAGTGGCAGCCAAATGAGTTGCATGTCAGCATTCTGGAGTGTTGGCTTACCTGTGCATAACTACAAGCACAGGAAACACCCATGTACTGTATGGACCTGAACACATGCATCCGGTGTGGGTGGAGATGTGGCTTCCTCCGTTCCGGCTGGTAGTGAGCAAGGAGGCACTGTCTGTCCATGCAGGTTTTATATCAGTCAAAAGGGTATGCCAAGGTTAGTCTGCACAGTACGGTCAGAGTTGTGACGCTATAGGCAGTGTGGCTCTGGTGGCAACACAGAAAACACACTGGTGACGTGGTTTGGCTGTCAGATCGTGCAGGAGATAGTAAAAAAAATGTTCCTTTTTTTTTTTTTTTTAGGGTTATCAAAAAGAGATATTTTAACAGGTGTACATTTTAATCAGTGCATCACTCCAGGTAGGTCTGGCTATAGAGAGAAAGCAACACTTCTACCTCAACATCCAGCAAGAAATCCCAGTGGACAGTCTTGTGGGCATCCTTCTCAACAACACTCTTACTGCCAGACCTATTCACATCTTCAAGGTACAGTAATATGGAGATATTTGATTACATTATTTTGGCTTCACATTAACGTAATACTCAGAACATTCCAGCCCTACTATTTTATAATGTCCACTACATATCAGCCACCATTCTTTTTTTTTTCTAATTCATTCAACATCCCACCGAAGTAAGCGAACAGTGAAGATATCGTATGTCCCTCAGTTCCCTCCCTGTCTCCCGGAAGTAGGATGGTGGACTTCAAAAGAAGAGCACCTTCGGCCAACAGTCAACTAGGTTCACCTTACCCTGAGGCCAAAACAGCAACTAAAATAACAACAGCAATAATCCAATATTCCATCCACCCAATTGTTTTCGAATCAGCTACTCAGTATCCTGACAGACGTGAATGAGTTCCACAAAACACAAAACAAATGATACAGTTAGACCACAAATACACATCACCTACATCAAGAAACAAAAATAGTTTACATCAAGGATCATACTCGTAATTCTCATCAAGGATCATCAACTATTATAAATGAGACACATCTCTACTTTGTACGTTTGCTGCATCTCACCCCCCCCCCTTTCATAAACGCTGGAAAGGAACCTTCACGAGGCGGCGCCGTTACCCTGGGTGGAGAGAAGCAGATGAAGCTTCTACTTGGGAACCGAGCATCGTCACCCTACTCTGCGTCGTGCGAGGGGGACCTCGGTCCAGCCTGGTAGGGCGCTGTCTCCCACATGGGCAGCTGCTCCCTGTGTCTTTTAACAAGGGAATAACTCTCCGGCAATCAATCCCCCTCCTCTTTATACTTGTCCGAGACCACCCCAGGCCTCAAAGACGATTAATTTACTCGGTTAGCTCCCTGCACATCAAGAACACTAGACGAACACTTGGATTTGTTCAGTGTAATTCGTGCAGAGAATGGATCCACATCACATACATTACATTTACAAATAACAGACAACACCACAGCATATGGGTATGGGACATGTGCACCACCTTGACAGACACTTCCCCTGTCACTCCAAACACCATTCCTCCCACCCATTCCTACAGTCCCCCTACTCATACAATCACTGTCACCACAACTCAGCCCCTACACACAAACACTACACCTGCAACACACGCACACTAAACTCACACCACCTCTAACACATTCCATAAACATATTACACCTGCGTTGATAACATCCTCACCAAACACCACAGACTGAAAACCTTCTTCACTATCACATCACACACACTGTATTCCTACAAAAAAACAAAGATCACACGCACACACAAGGAGTAGACTGTAGCACCAGTCGAACAGGGCAGTACTCCCGAGGTGGATGGAAAGCTGATGACAGGGAGTGCTGGAGCTCCCGTTTCATCAGCCCTCAGGACTAGTTCCTGACCATCCCCCTTTGCTGAACTTTTTCGGTGTCTCAGTTACACAGAGAGTAGGCCAGCATGCTCTCCTGTACAAATTTCTCTAACTATCTTCACCAAACTACATGCACAGTACACACTACACTTCCTATTCAAAATTTACCAAAATGGCGTCGTCTTATCAAGCCTCGGAGTCCCCAGGGGGGGGGACCATAAATGCCCCCACCATCTGCCCGTCTCCCGGTGACGACTCAAGGTGCCTGGAACCACGGTCTGACTCTCTTCTTCTTCATTTCTGCAACATTCGCGGCCTTTCCTCTAACTTTCGCTCTGTTGAGCACCACCTCTCCTCCTCTAAACCTCACCTTCTTTTTCTAACGGAGACTCAGCTGTCTGAGGCAACTGACAGCAATCCCTTTTCTGTATCCTCCTACTTTCTCTATACTCATTTCAAAACCAAAGGTGGCTGTTGTGTATATATACGCAACGACTTATCTTGCTCTCGTGTTCCTGAACTTGATTCTTCTGAATTCTCCACACTCTGGCTTCGGCTTTCCTGTCATTCTCTGACTAAATATATCTGTGCTGTTTACTTATCCCCTAATTCTACTGACTATCAAAAATTCTTCGACTATCTTACTTCTACGATGGAACACATTCTATCCATTTCTCCTTTCTCTGAAATCTCCATTCTTGGAGATTTCAATGTTCACCACCACCTTTGGCTCTCCTCTCCTTTCACGGATCCACCTGGTGAACAAGCCTACATCTTTTCTATCCTTAATGACCTAGAGCAGCTTGTACAGCACCCTACCTGTATCCCTGACCGCCTTGGAGAGAGCTCCAACATACTTGACCTCTTCCTCACAACTAATCCTTCTGCTTACTCTGTTAATCTTTTCTCTCCATTGGGCTCCTCCGATCACAACCTTATTACCTTAACCTGTCCTATCACTCCGGTACGGCCTGTGGACCCTCCAGTGAAACGTCGTCTGTGGCATTTTGGAGCCGCGGACTGGGAGGCCCTCAGGCAGTACTTCTTTGATTTTCCCTGATTTTCCCTGGAATGATTATTGCTTCCGTGGCCGGGAGCCATCTGAGTGTGCCTTGCGCATTACGGAGGTTATTCTCTCGGGCATGGAAGCATACATTCCTTTCTCATATCCTTTGACTAATGCAAGAAAGTCTTGGTTTAATCACGCTTGTTCTAATGCTGTCCGCAACAAGGAGAGGGCCTACAAAAGGTACCGGAGCCAACCCACCCCTGAATCACATCATCTTTACGTTTCTGCCCGGAATCGTGCTAAGTCTGTTCTTCGCTCTACCAAAAATAATTTCATCCATACTAAATGCTCTCAACTCTCCGACTCGAATTCTTCCCGCTCCTTCTGGCATCTTGCCAAAAATCTTTCTAACAACTTTACCTCATCATCCTTCCCTCCTCTTTTCTACTCTAATGGTTCTGTAGCTATTTCTTCTACTGATAAAGCAGATCTCTTTGCACAGACTTTCTCCTCCAATTCTACCTTAGACGATTCCGGTGCTGTTCCTCCAGCACTTCCCCCCTCTGACTTCCTCATGGCTGACATTAAAATTTCTTCAGTTGATGTATTTTCTGCCATCACTGGCCTCAGTACTAACAAGGCATATGGGCCTGATGGGGTCCCTCCTGTTGTTCTCAAGAACTGTGCTTCTGTGCTTACACCCTGCCTAGGCAAACTCTTTCGCCTTTGTCTGTCAACTTGTACCTTTCCTTCTTGCTGGAAGTTTGCTCTCATTCAGCCAGTCCCAAAGAAGGGTGACCACTCCCAACCCTCCAACTATCGTCCAATTGCTTTAACGTCCTGTATTTCAAAAGTTTTCGAGTCAATTCTTAATAGAAAAATTTTAAGGCATCTTTCCTATCACAACCTTCTTTCCGATCGTCAGTATGGGTTCCGTCAGGGACGCTCCACTGGCGATCTTCTCACCTACCTTTCAGACTCCTGGTCATCCTCCTTTCGGGACTTTGGCGAAAGCTTTGCCATTGCACTTGACATCTCAAAGGCTTTCGATCGAGTCTGGCATAAATCTTTAATTTCCAAACTGCCCTCCTACGGTTTCTATCCTTCTATCTGTGCCTTCATCGCTAGCTTCCTTTCTGGTCGTTCTATAGCCGCTGTTGTAGACGGCCATCGTTCTTCTCCTAGATCTATCAACAGTGGTGTTCCTCAGGGCCCTGTCCTATCACCAACTCTCTTCCTTTTATTCATCAATGATCTTCTAAGCTGTACATCTAACCCTATCCACTCATACGCTGACGACTCCACCCTTCACCTTTCCGTTCGGTTCCCGCAACGCCCATCTCAACAGTTACTTCAACAAGCAAGGGATGAGGCTGTGGCGCACCTAATGTCTGATTTGGCTTGTATCTCTGACTGGGGTAAAAATAATATGGTTGTCTTTAATGCATCTAAGACTCAGTTCTTACACCTATCAACCCGACAAAATCTTCCACAGGTATACCCACTAATGTTTAATAATATTCAGCTTAATCCTGCATCATCCTTGAACATGCTTGGGGTTTCATTTACTCGGGACTTATCTTGGAAAGATCATATTACATCTCTTGTAAAATCTGCTTCCAAGAGATTGGGTGTGCTAAGCCGACTCCGCTCTTTCTTTACCCCTGCACAATTGTTGACTCTATACAGGGGTTTTATCCGCCCCTGTGTGGAGTACAACTCTCATGTGTGGGGAGGCTCCCCACATACAGCTCTTCTCAATAGGGTGGAGTCAAAGGCTTTTCGTCTCATTAACTCTCCTCCTCTTACTGACTCCCTTCAACCTCTGTCTCTTCGCCACACTGTTGCATCTTTATCTCTTTTCTATCGCTACTTTAATGATCACTGCTCCTCTGAACTGTCTGCTTGCATTCCTCCACCTCTACGACGGGCGCGTAGCACCCGTCTGGCAGCAAACTCTCATCCTTTTTCTGTCCAACTCTCTAATGCAAGAGTTAACCGTTACTCCCAGTCTTTCATTTATGCAACAGGTCAGCTCTGGAACTGTCTCCCTCTGTCTGTATTTCCTGCTGCCTATGATCTCCAGTCTTTCAAACGCAGTGTGTCCAGGCATCTCAAAATGATTGGATCTTGAATTTGGCTCTATATTGTATTTTGTTTTTCTCTTGGAGGGAACTGTTACTGCGGGCTCATGGCCTTTGGTTCCTTCTTCCTCGCATAAAAAAACAAAAAAAACACGAACAACTCTAAGCGTCATTCAGTACTCACTCATCCACACAGATAGAACTGATGGGCATGGAGGAGGCCTGATGGGCATGGAGGAGGCCTCATCATTTACACTCACACACCATCCTCTGCATCCACTACAAAAACAACACAGACCACGCAATCACTTTCCAGAATGACACCACACTAGGAATACAGTCAGTGTCAAATCTGGTCACAAACAAAGAGTCAGTGTTTTTAACATTTAAATTCCCTCTTCACACATCCCACGCTGTGCAAGCATATTACAACCCTCAACTCCCCCCCCCCCTTTAACACACATACCTAACTATAATTGCTGGGGAGTTAAACGCTAAAAGCACTGCCTGGTATAAACACAATGAAAACAACCACCGAGGCCTCGACATTGCATCGCAGTTCAACACGTACATCCTCGTGACACCTCACAACGCACCTACATCCCACACCAAGCACACTACCGGTATCCCTCCTCTTCCCCAGACGTCACATTTTGTTCACCCACACATCCACTCACCATCACCTGATGGATGGAACCCAGCCTCCCTTCGGATTAACTCTGCCTTTATCACCATAGGCATATACTCCAAACCATAACGATCACACATCACGTACACACAACAAGAAAGCAAGCAGGACAAAATTCAGCAAAGAAACAGAATAACACTTCACCACACAAAGCACCAACAATGAGAGGAACATTTTGAAACTTTACAAGATCATACTTTAAGTGGGCAAAATCCATAATCCACGAGGCATGAGAAGACATTACAACCCAAACTTTACATCAGCGATTGCTCTTTTCATAAAACAATGCAATTCACTCAAACACAACTCCCATCTTCCTCCCATACAAGACATCTTCACAAGGTTCCAACATTTCAGCAAAGAAACTGGCAACAAAATTTACCCAAAGAAAGAAGAAAAGTGTGTAGCCTTTGTAACAATATTCAGCCACTCCATAGACCCCTCTTGGGTCAACAGAACATTTAACATTATCACCATATCACAAACAAGAACCTTGAAGACCCACACTGCCATCACCTCCAACACCTAACGCACATCCCTTCTTACAGAACAAGGAAACATACTCATGAACTACTAAGCAAACACAAGCACCAACACGCACTGAGTCTGAACAAAAATCTTGGCGACATAGGCAGTCCTCTCCACCTGACCACAATGCAACCCCCTTCACTCCAGGACAGAAACAGAGCACTATTGAGGGAAAAAAATTACAAGCACGAATCCTGATGGCATTAGCGCCTGAAAAATAGGGTCACGGGACATACAGACCCTCACAAACATCAGCAACTACTCATACGCGCATTGTACCATTCTCAACATGAGGAAACCTGGAACAGTCATCACCGTCCATAAACCAAACAGGGAACTAACACAGTCCTCTTCGTACAAACCCACAACACTAACACATCATCCATGATAACACATCATCCAAGATAAGTGAACAGAGCCACATATCAAGGCACACTGAACAATCACCACAGATATATTGCCAGACCCTGTTGATCGACATTCCACCTCCAGACACTCCAACACTAGTAGTGAAGAAACTGCTACATACCCACTTCACACATGGGGCAACACAGCACCTCTATCAGAACACTATACTTTAAGCCCTCCCTCCCGACATCCAGTCATCAGAAGTATCTTTAAACAGAGTTGACCGAATTCATCTAGCTAAGATTAGATCAGAGCATCATCCAGCCTTCCTCAGTTACCAGCTAAATTTGGGTTGGGTGGAAGTACAGATGTTACGTACTCCACAGTTAGAACAGGCCCACACAACCTAACTCACATAATGGAGCACTGCACAACAAAGGTCACACTAAGACGCAGACAGTGTAAGGAACCCACGTACTGTACATCTATCCACTGAGTCTTACACTTGACAGATAGATAAAAGAGACACTGCAATATTACACTTTCTGTATATACTGGGTGCTGCAATTTCTCACCCACAGGCAAAGAAAGAACAGATTCAGTGCAGGAAGGACAACAAGCATTTCACATCATTTTCCAGATCTGAAGTGAAATTACGGTACCTGAGCAGGAGAGAGAGAGAGAGACCCACGTATTTTCCCAAAGAAGAAATGTATCACGTCTGAAGTGAATTGGTGACGAAATAATGGAATGACATCGTCATCACCAAGCGTTTGTAAGAGAACAGGACAAAAAAGAGGGAAAGAATGAAAGAAACTGAGTAAATAGAGTATAGTCTTCAGCACACGGTGGAGACCATAATGATCTACGATACGAATTTCAAAGATGCCATGAACGTTAACAGGTCCGGCTGATTTGCTGCCACCCCTAAAGCTCACGATGTAAGGAAGTTTGCCTTGTTTACTTTCTAGATTGTCTGTCAGCAGAGTGTCTAACTGACCATGTCTTTGGTACTCATAAGAGTTTTTTAAAGACTTAATTAACTAAAGCCTCAATATCGGTAAAACAATATGCCAGCAGATTCAGTCTACCAAACTGAGTATAAAATAATCTGTCCTGCCAACAAAGTACTTCTTGTGAATTGATGCTGAAGGCGCTTGTAAGTTCATGTTACTCCAGCATAATTCAGATAAGAAACCCAAGAACCCGATCCTTCCCTACATCTCTCTCCCAACAAAAAGGAGACGGGGGAGGAGGATGGAGTGACTGTAGCACGTTTTACGCCAAACTGACAGAGATCTCTAATCCCGTGCACCTCAGCCATAGCCGTATGTAATCAAACTGGTATCAGTTTAAATAGTAACCAAGGAGACTCAGTCCTACCTCATAAGGTTTACTGAATTTCATTTAAGCATGAGTATTCAAGTTGTGGGAGTCGCCCAGTTCTGTCATATGAAAACTAACCGACAGAAAAAAATATATATATACAAACAAAATACACTCTGTCATTGTACAAAGGTCCTGACAGAAGCCCATGGCCAGGCCTCCCAAGTTTCCTATCTAATTACCTCATTATGATAATTCATTAAACTTCTGGTGGTTTATCCAGCATCATACCAGGTTTTTGACGTAATGAAAAGTATGAAGGCTCGGGTCTCACGTCAGTCAATAATTGTTTGTGATTTTACAAACAAGGTCTTGGAACTTAACCAAGATACATTACTTTGCCCTCACAGTGTAATGTTGATATAATTTACATTCTTGTAGTCTATTAAGGTGAATAAAACCCAACTATGCAGTCAGCCCTTAATTTCATATCCAACTGCACTTAACTAACAGAGTGTAAACCCATCTCATGTTACATGGTTACATTTTGCAGTCTCTCCCAGGGGCACCAGAGATGTAAGACACCAGCATAATTCATCCCGAGTCCACGTGAACCAACATCAGGTGGCGTTCGTAGCTACCAGGGAGCTACATTCCGCCGGCATCCGTAAACTGACGGGCCTCACTACTATCTGCCACCCAAGGAATGTAGTGCTCTCGTACTGCCCTCCCAGACATCCTACCCTTCCCTGTTACCTTGCCGTTTCTTTATCCTTCTATTAATGCCAACCTGCGGACTTAACATTGTTTGAATGAAACAAGTACCTGAGGATCAGCAAGTGCAATAGTAATAAACAATGCCCAGGGCTGACAGCTCAGGTGATATCCCGCAAAATAAGAAAACTGCAGCTGATGTTAGCTGTGATGATTTTTTCTCTATGTAAATTACGCCACCCAAAGCCTCAGGGTGGCTTGACGTGAACAGCAACTACCAGGGCGTTACATTCCTATGGCTCATAAATTAGAGATATTATTTAAAACCCGCCAGCAATATTCTCATTATCTACAAAATCAGAATAAGCTTTCTTATGAATAATCATTCCTCTATCTTACAACCTTCAGTGGGCATAACCAGGCCCAAGGCATCTGTTGATTTAGTGGACTTATACACCAGTTTGAAGGTCACTTGGTCTGTGCATCAGTTTTAACTTCCTATGAGGAAACTAGAAGTTTTTGGTCACGTGATGCCACCAAGGATATATGTCAATACAACCCTTAATCGTTGTGAAGGACAGCAGCCAAGCCTCACACCACTGCAGCTTCTAAGGAGTTACATGGGACAGCCTCCAAAAACTTAATTTTTATTGTCTTCCAACAGCTGGACATTGAGGGCGATGAGTGGACCGTGCTGGAGGAGCTTATAAATGCACCAATCATGGATGTCATTGGCCAGGCAAGTTACTAGTGACTATAGGCGATATCTGTGGCTCAGGAGACACCAAGGCTCCTTTCCTGACCTGCCCTTTTACACCTTCCCATTTTCACTCCGATTCCATTTTTCAGTGTTATTTACAGACAATGTTATTCGTCTTTTTGGGAGCACTTCAGTGATGGAGGGGTTAATAGAGGCTACAGGTGACTCATCCAGTAAGAATTGTCTTCCTCCTGGCTGAATAAACTAAAAACCACGTCACTAGATTCAAACGATTTAGTCTCTTGTTCGGCATGTTGTTAATATCTGTATAATTTCGATGTACTGCTGTTTGCATAAATAACATAAAAGAGGATAGGAACGTAACACATGCAGATATAACTTGGCACAGATGAATGATCATACACTTGGCAGCCTCCTGAACTCACGAGAATGTGGTTTAGCACAAGTATGGTAATGTTATATATATATATATATATATATATATATATATATATATATATATATATATATATATATATATATATATATATATATATATATATATATATATATATATTATAAGGTCTTACTGATCACCTGAAGTGGAATGAATGGAGAATGAGAGACTAACCTGAGCGATGAGCGAGAGTGTGAAAGTTGTAATTAGAAGAGGCAGACAATGAATGAGGAAGACGGACAGGACAGGGGAATACCTGGAGGAGGGTGAGAGAGACCTGAGTAGGGTAAACTGAAGGGGAGATGGATTGAGAATGTGTGGAGGGACAGAGTAGGAAGTAAATGAGAGTGGATATACAGGTGATGGGGTGGCTACAAGAGGCAAACAAAGAGTGAAATGAAAAGTATGTGAGAGAGAGTAGAAGTGTTGACTAGTTGGATGATGAAATACATCAGGAACACGTGGAGGGAGAGGCTGAGCATGAAGAAAGAAAGAAAGAAAAAAAAAGGGTGATTATATTGATATGATAATACTTTCTTTCCTGTTACCTTAGATCGCCATAGAGATCCACAATGAGGATATGATCAAGATGTCTGCCAGGGACCACCTACCGTATGTTCAAAAGCGTTACAACATACTAAAAGCCCTTGAGGTGCGTGTTGTTGCCCCTGTTCAGTATATATCAATCCTATTTAGATCATTCTGCAAGAAAGAGGTGAGGGTAAGTTTGTGAAGGTAAGCTTGTGTGTATCATATGGTGTCACCAGATGCATTTGCCAGTAATCATCACCATCATCATTGTCATCGTCATCATCATCATCATCATCATCCCGCCTCTTTTCCTGCGCTACAACTGGGGTGAGATAGGGTACAGAAGGCCAGGAAAGACAAACAGTACGACAGGGGAACAAGTGATCAACAGCATGTCAAATTAAATGAGCCAAACACGGATTCATTCACCATTCAACTGCCCTGAATCCTGGCTCCCCCGGATAGGCAGCCTACAATTATTCCACACGTCGCTTCACATTTTCCCAGCCGGCATAGTAAATCCAACGACTGCCGAGGAAAAAAAAAAAAAAAAGTGTCATATCCTAATCATGTACACCTCTATACAAGATTCATCCAGCCAGTTCAATCCATAGCCATTTGCCTAGCCTCATTAGCTTACATAACTCTCTTACCCTCCTTTACCATATCTATCTACCATCTTCTTGGCCTGCCATGCCTCTCAGCATCAGACCTGCTCAGATATAACCATTTCACCATTCCATTCACACCCAATCTCTCCACATGACAGCTTTTGAGCACGACTGTGGTGTCCACAGACTTCCTTATTCCTCATCGGTCATGAATCGCATTATTCCTTATCCTATCTAAAACACACACACACGTTATATATATATATATATATATATATATATATATATATATATATATATATATATATATATATATATATATATATATATATATTTCCAGACACCTTAATCCCGTAAGGAGTGGCCACAGACAAATCACCTCCATGTCGCCCTGTCCCCCGCCATTTCATTGTCCTGCTCCCAGCTCACACCGACCCCCTCTCATATACCTCTCCACTCCATCCCTCCATCTCATCCTTGGCCTCCCCATCCCTCTCCCCCCCCCACCACCTCACACTCTCCTTGTCAGTCTCTCGCTCTCCATCCTCTCTATATGGCCAAACCACCTCAATGTACTTCTCCTAACGCTTTCTACTGCAACTACATCCACACCACAACTCTCTTTCATTTCCTCATTTGTCAGTCTCTCCATGTGACTCCACATGCTCCTCTCAAATAACTCATTTCCACTGCTCTCGCTTTTGACTTCTGTCCCTCCAACAAGGTCCAAGCTTCACTTCCATACGTTAGAGTTGGTATCACAGTACTGTCATGCAGCAACGCTTTTCCTTCCATGTTCACTTCCCTGTTTCTTATCACTGCTTTCAAAGAACAAGCAACCTCTCACCCTTGTTGTACCCTTTCAAGCACTTCACCCTCTAAATTTCCATCCTTACTCATCACACTACCAAAGAACTTAAACACATTCACTTTTCTACTTCCTCCTTATCGAACTTCACTGTACAGTCAGTGACTTCATTTCTCTCGAAGACCATAACTTTACTCTGCCCTTCAGTCACCTTAAGATTCTGTTTCGTACACACTCCCCAAAACTCATCCACCAAGCCTTTCAGCTCCCCTTCGTCTTCACTTAACAACACAGTATCATCTGCAAACAACAGTACAAGGGGTTTCCAAACACTGCCCTCTCTCATTAGGGCCGCTCCAACATCAACTGCCCTGCCTTGTACCTCTTTTATAACCGTGGGGACAAGACACATCACTGTTTCAATCCAACCTTCAAATTGGAAAATTCACACAGTTCACTGTTCATACGCATTCAGTTCATACGCACTGCACCCTTATACATACTCTTCACGGCATTCAACAACTTCCCATTTACTCCATAATTCTTAATACTTTCCACATTCCATGCCTATCCTACCTGTCATATGCTATTTCTCCAAATCCATGAAGGCCACACAGAACTTCTTTCCCTTCTCTAGAAACTTTTCCACTAAAGCCCTAATAATGAGTATCTGATCTACACAACCTCTTCCCTTCCTAAAACCTCCCTGTTCTTCTCCAACTAATTCCTATGTTATTTCCCTAACTCTGTCAACAAGTATCCTGCCATATACTTTTCATATTACACTAAGAAGACAAATGCCCCTATGATTACCACACGCTTCTTTTTCCCATTTTCATTTGTACAGGGGAATAGTTATACCTGACTTCCATTTCTCCAGGACTCTACCTTCCTCCCAAGCCAATATGCACATTTTCCACATCCAGTCTAATACTATCTCTCCCCCATGCTTCAGCATTTCACCACACACTTCATCAATTTCTGGGGCTTTCCCATTTTGACTTTCTTCATTACTTCCACAACTTCCATCCTCCTGATGTCTTCCTTTCTTCTCAGATCTCTCCTTCTCCCAGCCATTTCCCAGCCACTTATACTGTACTCGCATTACTTTCATTCTCTGTGTTCAACAATTCCTTACAGCGTTCTCTCCACCTGCTGACTTTTTCTCCCTTCTCTGCTAGCAATCAACCATTTTTATCTTTCACTTCCTGACTAACTTCTTTAACACCCTGTCTCTCTTTACCTATTTCCAGAACATTTTCATACATTCCCTCCATTTTATACTTAAATTCCTTCCAAATTCCTCATCCACTCTCTTCTTACTCTTTCTTATTAATCTTTTCACTTCTCTCTTCTTCTCTACATATTTTCTTACTCTTTCTTATTAAACTTTTCACTTCTCTCTTCTTCTCTACATATAACATTCTCTTCTGTCTCTCAACTTCTTCCACGCCCCTGTTTCTCACCCACTCACTATATGCTTTCTTCTTTTGTGCCACAGCCTGTCTCACCTCTTCATTCCACCAAGCTTTCCTGCACCCTTTTTCGTCTTCTCTTCACCCTACACACCACCTCACATGCTGCACAGATTTCTTCTGGGAATATCTTGGACACACCTTCCACGTCCCCCATCTGCTCCAAATCATATTTACTCAATCGCTCTTCCACTTCTCTCTTATTCTGCCCTTTTTTCATCCTCTTGCAACCTTTCTACCCCCCTTGTATGAACTACTTCCTGTCCTTTCCTTCTTCTATTCCTACATTTCATTTGAACCTTGACTTTCACCACCACCACGTGGTGGTCGGAAAGTCCACGCCCCCAACCTCTATATGTTCTTGCATCCATTACACTTTCTCATTTCATCATCTACACACACATAATCAGTCATTGCCTTCCTTTCATTCAGTTCACCACTCACCCTTCTCATCACACGCCACGTATACCTATGGATCATTTTGTGACTAAAGAGGGTATTGGCTGTCACCAACCCCCTCCCGGCACAAATGTCCACTAGAGCATTGCCATTCTCATCCACTTCTGCAGGCACACCCCACCCACCACCTAATCCATCCACCTTCACATTTCCTACTTTTCCATTCATATCTCCAATCAAAAACACTTTCTCATTCCTTTCAAAACTTTCCATGCATGCTTCCACATTGGTCCAGAACTCTTCTTTCACTCTGCTAACATGATCTTGCATTGACACACACACACACACACACACACACACACACACACACACAGGGATTCAATCTAGGCGGACGTGTGACACCGGCGCTCCGTACCAAATCATCACGGCCAGTGGCATTACCTAAATAGTATCTTTGTATGAGTCAAGCTCAGTACCAGGTTAGACTAAATGATTGTTCATTATTAAAAGGAAAAAAAAAATAAGTTTAAACAAGACTTGTAAAAACAGGAAATAGAACCAAGACGAAAGAATATGCTGAGTCATCTCTGAGGTTTGTTTAGACTACAAGAACACGGAGATTGTAAGTACATGCTTTGCACTTTAAGTATTGCAAAATGGATACATACTTCAGTAAAACAAATTTGGAAAAGAAAAGGGATCAAGGTAAAAAGCAAAATGATGATTTCTACCAAGAACTGGTTGAAGTAGAGACCCACAATAGACTGGTTGAACGTGTAAACAAACTAGAAATGGCTTTCAAAAATGAAATTGATGAAATAAAGAAGCAGATGCACTTGCAAAAGGAAGAAATAGAAAAACTAGGAAGGGAGGCCAATAAGAAAGACACAACCATCAGTGAACTAACAGTGGAATTGAGTACATTTAGGAAGAAAATGAGTGAAATGGCAAGTACAGTAGTCAATCACGAGAGTGTTAAGGAAGAGTTCAAAAATGACACAGAGACAATTAGGCAAGTTAGCAGTCTTATTGACCAGAGCAGTGATATTGAGGAGAAGATAACACAAGTGAATGAAGCTGTGCAAAGCTACAAAAATGATGTAGAAACCACGTATGCTGAAATGGTGAAAGTAAAGAAAGACTTAGAAACAAGGGTGGAGGAAAAAAGCATTAAAAAAGAGGTGAAAAGAATAATCCAAAACAATCCAAAGTTAGTCAGAGATTCAGTAGAGATAAACAAATCAATAGTAATCACTGGTATAGAAGAGGAAGAAATTAAAAACAAGATCACAAGAGACAAAAAGGAGATGGCAAATGTAATGAGCTTACTGAAAGAAGTATCTGAGGAAATCTGTAGTAAAGACATAGAGGAACACAAAAGGTTAGGGAAATACGAGAAAAGCAAGACAAGACCTCTAAAGGTGACTTTCCAGAGTGTAAACACTGTGGAAGAGATACTAAAAAATGTAAAGAATCTTAAGGAAAAAGAGCTCAAAAATGTATGGATAAAAAGATGCCTAACACAAGAGGAACTGGAATTACTGAAAGAGAAAAGGGAGGAAGCAAAAACAAAAAATGAGGGAAGATCAGAAGAGGAGAAGAAGAATTTTTTTTACAAAGTAATAGGATTGCAGGTACGAAAGTGGTACACAAACAGGATGGAAGAAAAAGGAGGAAGGTAGTAGAACCATGTCATGACAAGTATATAAACAAGATGATAAAGTTGATGTACTCAAATGTGGATGGAATGGTATCTAAATTACTAGAGATGAATGATTATGTCAGAGAAAATGAACCACAAATAATATGCCTAACTGAAACAAAATTAATACCAAGGATATCAAATGACATACTAAACTTAGAAGAATACAATATATGGAGAAGAGACAGATATTTAAAAAAAGGAGGAGGAATTATAATATTAACTAAGAAAAATCTAAAAGTCAAGGAAATAAAACTAGATATACCATCACAAGTAGAACTGATTGCAGTAGAGATCGACACATCTGAAGGTAAAGTAACTGTAGCCAATTTGTACATGCCACCCAGGTCAAACACATGGGAAAGAGACGAATATGAGGACCTGGCAGAGAGTACAATTCAGAGTGTAAGATCATTGCTACATAAAATGGAAGAGAAATCGGAAAGAATTATACTAACTGGGGACTTCAATACAAATATAAATTGGAATACTCTAGATATAAATAGCCAAGAAAGCTGTTGGGACCAAAAGCTCCTGGATCTCGTACAAGAGTTTTTCTTAGCGCAACATGTGAGGGAAACCACCAGAAAAAGAGGACTTGATGTACCTTCAGTGCTAGATCTAATATTTACAAGGCAAGAAAATGATATTTACAGTTTAATATATCACCCTCCACTCGGCAAAAGCGATCATGCAGTACTAAATTATAACTTCAGGATAGCATATGACATAGTAAACAGCAATGATAGTTACAAAAAGAGCCTAAACTATAAAAAGGGAAATTATCAAGACCTAAAGAAGTATTTCTTAGAAGTTGATTGGGAAAATGAGCTTAGAGGACAAGATTTAAATGCTGTATATAAAAATTTTTTGTGAATTTTATGAAATAGGAGTCCAGAAGTACATCCCACAGCACAAAGAAGCAGATAAGAAAATACAGAAATGGTTCAATACAGAATGTAAAAAATCAAAAGAAAGACGAGATTTGTTGTGGAATAGATACAGAAGACACAATAGTGAAAGGGCATATAATAACTACAAACAGGCAAGAAACGACTATACAAGAATAAGGAGGGAAGCCCAAAAACAGTTTGAGGAGGATATAATAAATAAAAGTAGTGATCAACCAAAGCTGTTTTACAGCTATATCAGAAGCAAAACTAAAGTAAAAGATATAATACAATCCATTACGGACGAGGGAATCACTTATACACAAGAGAAAGATATTTGTGAAGCACTAAATAAGAATTTCCAATTAGTTTTTACAGAAGAAAAAAATTTTGAGAGGGACCATGTGGAACACGCATGTCCACACACACTACCAGATATACAAATAGCAGAAAAAGTAATACAGGAGGAGTTAAGTAGATTAGACAGAGGAAAAGCAAGTGGTCCTGATGAAATTTCATGTTGGGTATTACGAGAATGCGCAAAGGAGTTATGTAAACCATTATTTTTAATTTTCAAGAAATCCTTGAGTCAAGGTAAACTACCTGATATTTAGAAAAAAGCAATTATTGTCCCCTTATTCAAGAAAGGAAATAGACAAAATCCATTCAATTACCGACCAGTATCACTGACCAGTGATGTAAGCAAGGTATTAGAAAAACTTATAAGAAAAGCTTGGGTAAATCATCTAGAAGAACACAGTATGATAACAGAAAGACAGTTTGGTTTCAGAAAAGGAAAATCATGTGTTACTAATCTGTTGAGCTACTATGACAGAGTAACAAACACAATACAGGAAAGGGAAGGATGGGTGGACAGTATCTATTTAGATTTCAAGAAAGCTTTTGACACAGTACCACACCAAAGACTTTTATGGAAACTGTACCATCAAGGAGGAATTCGAGGCAAACTGTTTTGTTGGATGCAAGACTTTCTCATCAAAAGAGAAATGAGGACAGTACTAAGAGGAAACTACTCATCATGGAAAAAAGTGACTAGTGGAGTGCCACAGGGTTCGGTGCTGGCACCAATCATGTTTTTAGTGTATATAAATGATATAAACAGTAACACTGGAAATGAGAGCTATCTGAATATGTTTGCAGATGATGCAAAAATACAAAGGAGAATTACTAGCACAGACTCTTGTAGGGAGCTACAAGAAGAATTAAGTAAACTTCATGAATGGAGTAGTACATGGCAAATGGAATTCAGTGTGGACAAGTGTCATGTAATCAAGTTTGGTAAAAGTGGAAAAAGACCTGATTGGGATTATAAGTTAGGAAATAAAACCCTATACACATCAGAAAGAGAGAAAGACCTAGGTGTGAGTATCAATAACAGACTATCTCCGGCTGACCACATCAGCGAGAAGGTACGGAACATGTATACACTGCTTGCAAATATGAGAATAGCATTCACATACATAAATGAAGACATACTAAGAAGGATAATAACATCATTCATTAGACCAACCCTGGAATACGCATCAGTAGTCTGGAGTCCTCATCTCAAAAAGCATATAGACAAGATTGAAAAAGTTCAAAGGGCCGCTACAAGATGGATACCAAGCTTAAGGGACCTAAGCTACGAAGAAAGACTAAATAAACTGAATCTACCAACACTACAGGAGAGAAGGAAAAGAGGTGACATGATAATGCTATATAAGTGCATATCAGGGAAGGTGAAAATAGACATAAATGATTACTTAACATATGGAGAAGCATCAGCAAGAGGACACTGCAAAAAAGTGCATAAGAAGAGAGGTGATAAAGACGTAAGGAAATTCAGTTTCCCAAACAGAGCAATTGATCAATGGAATGCACTACCGAATGAAATAGTGTGTGCCAAAACAATTCTCAAATTTAAGGATATGTACGATAAATATGGTTTAAGACACGGGACAGTACGAGCTTGACTCATTCCTGTAAAGATACAATTAGGTAAGAACAATTAGGTAAGAACACACACACACACACACAATCGCCCACATTTGTAATCCAACTTTCAGTTTTACCCACACAATCCTGGAGCCAGCTGATCCATACTCTCTTATATTCTCCTTCCATCTCTTGCACACAACAATACACACTCCATCTTTTGCCTTCTCATTCTCACCTACTCCCACACATATACCCCATCTATACTACCATTCTCTCACACTCTCATCTCCCCATTCAGTCTCGGTTATTTCACATACATCCACTTTTTCACCCTTAAGCACTTGGACACTCTTTCTCTCTCTCACCTCATCATTCACATCCCTTATATTCCATGTCGCAATCCGTACAAGGTCCTTTGTTTGGTCCTTAGTCGTCCGTCACCTGTTGCTCAGTCCTGGTCCAAGTCTTTTTGTGTATATATATATATATATATACCTAGGCTGCTTCCCCCAAGGAAAGGGAGTAGCCGAGACAGGACAACACACTCTCCATTTACTCATCCATTGAAACACATTCATTCACATCTTAGCCCCAAAGGGGAGAACGGACAGATCCTCACCGCACCACACCGCACAAGGGTCAACTGCGCAATGCAATCAGTGACATCCGCAGCAGGGCCCGACAGCAGAACTGGTTTACCCCTGCCACATCATAACAGACCCATCCCCTTACCCGCACCTGACCTGACTAGCTGATCAGACCAAATGCGGGAGAATATTCCCTCAGGGCTGCGTCATCACTTATTCATTCACAATTTCTCTCCATTTATTTCTGTCACGCACAGCCACTCTTCCTTGCTCAACAGATATCCCTCTCGCATCCACCGCTCTCTTCACACTGTCCATCCATCCTATTCGTGGTCTTCCTCTCAGCCTTACACCTCTCACATCAGATCTAGTTATCTTTTTCACCAATCGCTCATTATCCATTCTCTCCATATGCCCAAGCCATCGCAACACCCTCTGCTCAACTCTAGCAGCCATCTCCCGAACAACTCCAGTTCTCCTTCGCACTTCATCATTTCGCACCCTATCCATACGCGTCACTCCACACATACTCCTCAGACACCTCATCTCCATTACATTCAAACTTTTCCTCTCTGCTACACCCATATTCCATGTTTCAGCCCCATATAATCCAGACGGTACCACAACACCCTACAGCCTTCTCTTTACATCCATTCTAAGCGAACGACATTTAAACACTTTTTTCATTCCTCCCAGCACCTTTCCTACTTCATTTATTCTAAACTTCACTTCTGCATCTATTCTTCCATCCACAGCAACATGTGACCCTAGATATTTAAAACAATCTACCTCCTCAAGCAACTCACCATTCAAAACTATATTCATCCCCCTACCATCTATCAACCTCGTACACTTCATCACTTTACTCTTATTCTCATTTACTTTCAATATATATATATATATATATATATAAAACCATGGCGATAACATCCGACATACACCTATATTAATGTTAAAAGGATCATCGAGTTTCTTCAGTACCTTCACACATGCTGTACCACCCTCAGAAAAGGATTTTGTCGCCCTCCACACACTTCCTCCAACACCAAAACTGCCCAGCATATTCCATAATCCCTCCTAATCCTACCTGGTACAGGTTTTCACAGTCAGTAAATGAAACATACAGTTTCTTGTTCTTTGTCATGTACGTCTCAACTAATGGCCTCACTGTTAATATCCGATCTGTACCTCCCTTACTCTTTCTAAATCCACCTGGTGGCTCAGTGGTTACCATTGCTGACTGCGAAGCTGTTGGCCCTTTCACGACTGGGTTCGAATCCTGGTGGTGGCCACTGGCGTCACTGGACTTCGGTGTGCATCCATCCTTTGCGGGTCGGTAGATACGAGTACCTTGGGTAACCCCTCGGTGGTAACTGTGGTAGCCTGGATGGTGCAGTGGCCTTGTGTCCCAGGATATTGGATGAATAACCCGCCAGTTTCAAAGGCCTGTGTTTCTGAGACGAACACTGCAGCTATGCGCCTCATGTCATCTTACGCCACCTTTACTTGTCCTTCACCGGTGTTATCTGTTATACTACACCCCCTCACTATAAGTGTCCTATCATATACCCTGCCTGATATGCTCAGTATAAACTAATCCCTCTTGCGATTCTTACACTTCTTTACTACTTTTCTGTTTATACACTGGAACAGGAACTACATTTCTCTAGTTTTCTGGTATTCCTTGTATCCCAGGCCAGTATGCACACATTGTGCATTATGCTGACAGCCTCGTAAACACCATACCCCAACATTTCTCCACTAAGGTCATCTGTTACTGGTGCCTTATGCAACCTCACCTTATTAATTGCGGTTACGTATTTCACGTGTGCTAATGGGTTCCTGTACCACTGGTATACCACGTCCCTTATCCCTACCCAACAAGTAACAACTGTACTGCTCTGCTACTTCCAGATGTAATCGTAGGAATTTTTATATAAATCTCAGACCGCTGTTGGCACCAGTTGTACTGTTAAGGTTTTAGTAGAGATTAGAGAGGATGGGAGGTGTGGTAGCGTGATCTATATGGCTAAGCCACTAATGTATTGACCTTGAGAATAACTCTTTTAACTTACCAACGTGGCTGCCATAAGGTACCGAGCCTGTTGTTAGTGTAAATCCAGTTCAACTGGTGTGTTTAAATTCCCTTACTCCGAAAATAGATACCAATGAATTACCCGACTTATGTCCAAACCGTTAGGATCAGATTTTTTAAAAATACTGAATAGGGTAGCATAAGTTTAGATAGGCTCAGGTTCACGAGTTTGTCTCCCAAGTAAAGCTTGCGGGCCGTCCATTATATGCTTAAAAGAGAAAGTAGTTGGAAAACCTGATTTTAGAAATGTTGTATTAATTTTAATATTCAAAAATGTTTAAAAACTATTGACTCACTTCCCTAGTTACCACTGTTCTAACAATACTTGAATCAGAATGGCCAGGTTGGTTAGAATTAGGTGTCGTACTCCTTGGTCACCGAAGCACTCGAGGAGGGAAGATTCTAGACAATATGAAATGCCACTTTCTCAGTAATGCACTCTGCACCTTTCCACCAACTGAACTTTCAACCAATGATGAGACCTAATCATAACACTCAGTTCAATTAACAGTAAAACACAAAATGACCAGAATTAACACTTACATATCCTCCGAGAATTAGAATACATTTTTTGTTGTCCCAGTAAATCCCTTTTGATTACACTGTTTCCCTTGTGATTTGTAATACAGAAAACTCCCCAACTTAGGTTAATGTACAGTTAGTTAGATTTTTGCCTAACACAATGAATGGGTGGGGGGGGGGTATGGAAAGCGTGTAAGTGTGGTGATGTGTTTGGCAGATTATGACTTGATTTATGTTAAGATCTGCGGATCGAACGGAAGATGATAGTAGAGTCACACAAGAATTTTGCTAATGAACACACTATTAATCATTCTAATCTCTATAACTCTCAATGTGGAAATAACGGAGGGGGAGATTATAAGGGCTTTATCACTGACCTGCAGATCGAACGGATGATGGTAAAGTCACGCGGTCACATCGTTCGTTCGTTGAAAGATTCCCTGCACATATAGTGCAGGCCGGGCCTTACATTAGCCCGGTCAGTGGTGTATGGGCTTGTTAAAAAATAGTAAGTGGGGAGAACAGGACCTAGGGATTGCCTAGCACACACGTCCTGTCTCCTGGCGGGCTTTGTGGTGTGTGTGCGCGGTCACAGCGCGCCCTTGTCTTATATAAGCTTGGATAATGGTCCGATTGCATTCAAGGATGTTGCCTTCCGGTTACAGTCATTACATTAACATGCATGTCTCATATAATTTGTTTGGGGATTGACCTTTTTACGATTTGTAGTATCTCGCAAAGACTATACGACGATGGTGAAAATTTGAATACTATCGATACTGATCTCATGACTTAAGGTTAAGTTTTTGTCATGACGTTCGGACGTTATCTTGTCGGTCAAGCTTGGCTTGCTGGTACGCACAACGGTCGGGAACTCGACTTTAACATCACATAGGCTATTATGAACTGCTTCTTCCTTTCTGATCCTTCTCAATTAATGTTTCCATCACTGAAATGGATTAGGACTGAAAGATATCTTTGAATTTACTCAAACGGAAGATCATGAAATCTCGGCTAATTTAAATATTCGTCAAACTTTTGTTACCAGCGGATTTTTATGGAGGGAGGGGATGGGAGGGGGGGGGGGTTGATCAGCTAATGCAATACTTAACGCATTTTACATAATACAGTACATAACGGTTTATCTACTACCTTAACTCCACCACACAAGGAAATCACACTTATGCTATACTTATATTACACTTATACTAGTTTACACTTATTCACTATCTATCTATCTATTGCCAGACGCCTCAATCCCGTTTGGGGTGGCCACAAACAAATCGCCTCCAAGTCGCCCTGTCCCCCGCCATTTCACTGCCCTGCTCCCAACTCACACCCCCCTCTCTCATATACCTTTCCACCCCATCCCTCCATCTCATCCTCGGCCTCCCCCTCCCTCTTCCCCCCTCCACCTCACTCACATACACTCTCTTCGTCAGTCTTTCACCCTCCATCCTCTCCACATGGCCAAACCACCTCAGTGTGCTCCTCATAACGCTTCCTATCACATCCACATCCACACCACAACGCTTCTTTATATCCTCATTCGTCAGCCTGTCTCTCCATGTGACTCCACAGGCTCCTCTTAAATAACTCATTTCCACTCCGCTCACTCTTGACTTGTGTCCTTCCAGCAACGTCCAAGCTTCACTTCCATACGTTAGAGTTGGTATCACAATACTGTCATGTAGTAACTTTTTCACTTCCATGCTCACTTCCCTGTTTCTTATCACTGCTTTCAAAGAACCAGCAACCTTTCTTCCCTGCTGTACCCTTTCAAGCACTTCACCCTCCAAACCTCCATCCTTACTCCTCACGCTACCCAAGTACTTAAACGTACTCACATTTTCCAATTCCTCACCATCCAACCTCACTGTACATTCACTGACTTCACCTCTCTCAAAGACCATCACATAATTCTTCCCTACATTCACCTTTAGATTCCGTTTCTTACACACTCTCCCAAACTCATCCAACAAGCCTTGCAGCTCCCCTTCGTCTTCACTCAACAACACAGTATCATCTGCAAACAACAGTACAGGGAGTTTCCAAACACTACCCTCTCTCACCAGGGCCACTCCAACATCCACTACCCTACCTTGTACCTCTTTTATTACCCCATCCAATGTACAGATTGAACAACCATGGAGACATGACACATCCCTGTTTCAACCCAACTTTCAAAGAGAAAAAGTCACTTAGTTCACCATCCACACGCACTGCAGCCTTCGCACCATCGTACATACACTTCACAGCATTCAACAACTTCCCATCCACTCCATATATTCTTAACACTTTCCACAATCTTTGTCTATCTACCCTGTCATATGCTTTCTCCAAATCCATGAAAGCCGCATACAACTTCTTTCCCTTCTCTAGAAACTTTTCCACCAAAGATCTAAGAATGAATATCTGATCTACACAACCTCTTTCCTTCCTAAAGCCTCCCTGTTCTTCTCCAACTAATTTCTCTGTTCTTTCTCTAACTCTGTCAATAAGTATCCTACCATACACTTTTCCTATTATACTAAGAAGACAAATGCCCCTATGATTACCACACACTTCTTTTTCCCCTTTTCCTTTGTACAAGGGAATAATTATACCTGACTTCCAATCCTCCGGGACTCTACCTTCCTCCCAGGCCAATCTGCACATCTTCCACATCCATTCTACTACTATCTCTCCCCCATGCTTCAGCATTTCACTACACACTCCATCAATTCCTGGGGCTTTCCCCGATTTAACTTTCTTCATTGCTTCCACAACTTCTATCCTACTGATTTCTTCCTGTCTTCTCACCTCCCTCCTTCTCCCAGCCATTCCCCAACCACTTGTACTCGCATTACTTCCATCCTCTATGTTCAACAATTCCTTAAGATATTCTCTCCATCTGCTCACTTTTTCTCCCTTCTCCACTAGTAATCTACCATTTTTATCTTTCACTCCCCTGCTAACCTCACTTCCACCCTGTCTTACGCTTTTCACCTCTTTCCAGAACATTTCCTTACAGTCCCTCCACTTTACACTCAAATTCCCTCCAAATTCCTCATCCACTCTCTTCTTACTCTCTCTTACTAATCTTTTCACCTCTCTCTTTCTACATATAACTCTCTCTTCCGCCTCTCAACTTCTTCCACGCCCCTATTTCTCATCCATTCATTGTATGCTTTCTTCTTTTGTGCCTCAGCCTGTCTCACCTCTTCAGTCCACCACGCTGTTCCTTGCACCCCCCTCCGTCTTCTATTCCTTCCACACACCTCATCACATGCTGCACATATTTCTTCTGTAAATATCCTACACACACCTTCCATGTCTCCCATCTGTTCCAATTCATATTTGCCCAATCGTTCCTCCACTTCTCTCTTATACTCTGCCTTTTTCTCATCCTCTTGTAACCTTTCCACTCTCCTTACAACTACTCCTTCCTCTCGTCTTTCCCTTCTTCTATTCCTCCATCTTACTGGAATCCTAATTCTGGCCACCACCAAGTAGTGGTCAGAAAGTCCACTCCCCCAGCCTCTATAAGCTCTTGCATCCATTACACATCTTCGCATCCTTTCATCCACACACACATAATCAACCATTGCCTTCCTTTTATTCAGTTCACCACTCACCCTTCTCATCACTCGCTATATATACCTGTGGATCATTTTATGCCTGAAGAGGGTATTGGCTATCACCAACCCCCTCCAAGCACAAATGTCCACTAACGCACTCCCATTCTCATCTATCTCAGCAGGCACACCCCACTCACCAACTATTCCATCCACCTTCACATTCCCTACTTTACCATTCATATCACTGATCAAAAACACTCTCTCATTCCTTCCAAACTTTTCCATGCACACTTCTACATTTGTCCAGAACTCTTCTCTCACTCTTCTAGCACGATCTTGCGTTGGCGCATACACACACACAATCGCCCACATTTGTATTCCAACTTTCAACTTTACCCACACAATCCTTGACCCAACTGATCCATACTGTCTTATGCTCCTCTTCCATCTTTTACTCACAACTATACATACTCCTTCCTTTGCCCTCTCATTCCCACCTACTCCTGCACATATACCCTATCCATACTCCCATTCTCTCACACTTTCTCCTCTCCATTTTGTTTCAATTATTCCACATACATGCACTTTCGCACTCTCAAGCACCTGGACAATCTCTCTCTCTTTCACCTCATCATTCGCTCCTCTTACATTCCATGTACCCATTACCAAGTCCTTTGTCCGGTCCTGGGTCGTCATCGTTTGGTCAGTCCTTGTCCGAGGCTTCTTGTTTGTTTTTTTAGTTAGTTGTTTTCCGGGGAGGGGCACTAACCCTCCGCGAACCCTTTTAGTCGCCTTTTACGACAAGCAGGGATACCGGGGAAGTATTCTTGAAAAAAAAAACCCTACCCCCAGGGGGTTACTTATTCACACTTATACTAAATTGTTCTTTATTATTAAATTACACCTATCTTACATCTAGATTATATTTATAGTATATCTTGACCTAACTTGCTGGCACTACACAGATACCTAAAATATTCTCTCCATCTTCACTATATCATCTTCATTTTCTGGCACGCTCCCCTGCACACCGAGTTTTACCCCTCAACCTTCCCCTCACATTCATTCTCAAGCTTCCTTTACTGCCGCGTTGTATTTCGTTATATCATTTGTGTACTAATCATTCTCTTTCCTCTATAATCATCATCCACTTGCTTTGGGATGATGGGGTTTCTTCAAGAAAATATGAATTCTTGCGTCTTCCGAGATGCGTCGTCCGTTGTCGTGAGACGTCATTCATGTTTCAGGAAGTGAAAAAAAAAAAAAAAAAAAAAAAAAAAAAGGAAAGTGATGGAGTGGGTGGGGGTCCATGGCACCTACAGAGACCCCCCTGGATCTGCCGCTGCACACACATATCTCGGTAATCAAGTTGCATAGTAAGTTTTTTTATGGCAAACCCACAGTAGGCTATTGATTTAATTATCAAAGGGGCATAATACATTTGAAAAAATAATTGCATGCTTTTCTTGAGTCAAACTGCTGTATAATGTGGAATCAGTATAAGATGGTTGTGGTATTGCATTCTGGAAGTGCAGTACAGTATATAGTAATTGTAAATACTATAGGGTACTATAACAGGACGTTGTACGGGAGTCTGAAAAAAAAAGAGTAAAGGTGGTGAGGGGCACCTCCGGTTTACCAACCGTGTGAAGTCTATCCCAAACAGCAGTTCCCCAACACACCAACCCGACCACTCCACCCATCTTTAAAGAGGACCGATCACGTTGCTTTAAAACTACTGATCAAGGAAGACTCTTAATGCAGGTTCTACGTGGAAAGGCATTTTAGTTCCAGTGTCTGTCCAGATGCTGCAGATTAAGTCCCAGTGTTGCCAGTGGAAAATTATGAAATTCCTAATATTGCTCCCCAAAAAATCCCAAGATTCATAAAAAATCAAACTTTTACCATAACAGCTGCAGAGTATGATATTTTATATGAATAAATGGACTAATAAGACTCTTACCTTATCCCCCAAAATGAAATTCCTGATGCAACAGAGCGATTCACTGATGAAAAACACGTCCTCATCCTCCCTGGCACCTTCTTCCCCATTAAGCAGCTAAGCGACATTTTTCTTTTTTGCCTGAATCTCTTTCTCCTTTTGCCATTGGTAACACACCCCCTTTGACATCCTTAATCAGAAAAGATGGTTTCCATTGATAACAAGGAACACCTTGCCTAGCAATTGCCTGTTTGGATAACAAGCGGTTTGCAACTGTCTCAACTTTAAGCTTATTTTTTTTTTTTTTTGGTCTTAAGTTACACTAACTTGGGAGAAAACTCGCTTAACACAAGCTGAGGAATGAGGCAAAGCCAAAAGACCACACATGAATTTGGATAATTGGCCAAACTTTTCTTGTCCAAGTCCATCTTTCACTGATTTTAGCTCATACCAGAAAGTGGTTTTTTTTCCATTCAGATTCTGAAGTGACTCGTCTTTCACAAATATTATCTTTGTCAGTAAAATAATGAAGACAATAGTAACTAACATCATCCAATAATTACACTGGTTTCCACCCCCACCCAAAAAAAAAAAAAAAAAAAAAAATCTGAGGCAAGCATGTGAATAGGTGTTTTTGACTAATTTTGATATGCTTAATTCAAATTTCTAAACAGTTTTGCTCTATCACCTCTAGTTATTTTTGGTTTCACATTCCGTTTTTTTTTTTTATAATGCATATATTTATAATATAATGAGTTTATTTCATATATTAAAAAGGCATATTACAGAACGAAACAAAACAGACACAGAACGCTGACAGAACTATATATTACTATTACTTGGATGTAAGCATATATACACATCATAGTACTACAGACAGTCAGAAGTGAGTCTTTTTGGACGATCTGGTGTACTTTGACTTCTTGATGTCGCGCAGGAGCATCCAGCAGAAGTCCCCCATCATGCTGGGGTTCCACTTGCCTTGGTAGTTGCTCTCCATCTTAATAAAATCTTGGTGGAACCTTTCCCCATGTTCGTCACTTACCGCTCCGAGGTTCTGGGGGAAGAAGTTGAGGTGGAAGTGGAGAAGTGAATCTTGAGAGACATTCGGCACCCCATATCCTGATAAGCCTGCAACAACTTCTCGACAAGCTCTTGGTAATCAAGTGCCCGTGTGTTACCAAGAAAGCCATGGCAGACTGACTTAAATGCTTCCCATGCTCTCAGTTCCTTCAAGGTGAGCTTCTCCTCGCATACCTCATCCTTCAGCACCTCCTAGATCTGAGGTCCGACGAAGATGCCCTCCTTGAGCTTAACAGAGCTGAGAGCTGGGAACAGAGTGCACAGGTGTTGGAAGGCAGCGCCATCCTTGTCTATGGCATTCACGAAATTCTTCATAAGGCCAAGCTTGATATGAAGAGGGGGAAGAAGCACCTTGTTCATGTCCACCAGAGGATTTTCTTGGACACTGTGTTTCCCAGGCACGAAAGTGCTCCTAGACCCCCAGTCCTTCTGCGTGTAGTGCTTGTTGTGGAGCGCGTTTTAAACCAAGTTCCAAGAAAATAGGACGGTAAATGGATTTTTGGCGAATATTTTGGGTCTAGGCCTATATGTATACATGTATATCTCAAAAACTAGAGGTGATGAGTGAAAACGGATTTCGAATCTGAAATCAGCACCCCAAAATTAGGTTAGAACACTTAAGTTCATGCTTGCCTCAAATATTTTGTAAACCAGTGTAATTTGCACCAAAGTAATCCTAAAGACTTGCTATAGACCGTTGTGTGTTTGTGGTATCACAGTATACTCCAGCTGAGGGTGCCCGGGCCGAGCGAGCAGCTCTCACACGCCAAGTACTGGACAGTCACACTGGAACAGTTCCTGTCAAATCTTATGCTACGTATCCATCTCGTTGTAACTTTCAGTATTTACACCTTGAATATATTTATAGATGGAAAATCTTTGTAAACCGCAGTGTTTTTATTGAAATAACATAAAATTTTCATATATAGGCTATCCGGAACAAACCCAAATATCCCAAGTAATGCTCAATTTTTAACAAAAATTTCCAAGATCCCAAGGTTTCCATCAAAATCCCAAGATCTTGGGAAAAATCCCAAGACCTGGCAACCTTGATTAACACCTACAGACAACTCAGGATGGGCAATGTGATGGATATCAAGTGGCCTCAGCCTGCAGTCCCAGTGGCAGTCACACACAACAGTATGGTGATGCCTTCTCTGCCTGCCTTGAAGCACGGCACCATCTTTTCCACGTGTGTTAGTAAACTTTTCCTAAATAACCGAGTCTCATCTATGTTCAAGATATCATCTATTTCATAGCTACCTGCTTATATCACTTTCTTTAAGACATGAGGACTGGAGGCAGCGGCATTAGCATCAGCGCTAAATACCTCTCCATGGAGCTGTGATGATTCCCCTGTCGTTACACAAACCTATTATTCAACCCATGGCTTGAAAAAAAAAAAAAAAAAATGGGGGATTCTCAGTCTGTATATTTAGACATTTTAACATATACTTCTTGCCTTGTTATACAATGCAGTACATCGTATGGGAAGGTCATGCTCAAGTTGTGCACACGTTTCATAAAGATTTTTTTCTCTGTCAATAGAATACTGTCTATCCTCAGTTCACATGACGTCTTCCTGCACTTCCCCGAAAGTTCGACTTTATATCAGAATATTTTCTGACCGTGCATACCGTTGATTCGTATACCTCAGAAGCCCGAACCATATCGACAACTTTCTCATGGCTGTCCAGGTACCATTTCCCTCTTCGGGGCAGGGTTAGGAAGTACGGGCCTAGAAAATGGTCCCGCTCCTCCCTGTGTCATTATCTTGCTGGGATAACACACACACACACTGCCTTCTATAGGACACTACTGCAACACTGACGTAGGAATGAAACGAGGTCAGGAACGAATAACACCATGTGCAAGGAGGGACTGGAGCGGAGTCTGCGGGGGTGGTGTGCTGCACTGTGGGTAAGGATTGCGCGAAAATGTCACTGTATAGCAGATATAAAGCATGGGAAGTGAGGGGGGGGGAGGTTCCATCGGACTTAGCCAGTGCAAGCTGGATTTATGTCGCGTAAGAAGAATTTTGGTCACAGGTGAGGCTGGTGTGTATAAGGGATCCAGCGTGTTAGGTAAGCATACGAGTATATTGGTGACCGTTATACTGATCCGGTATTAAATCAAACCTGTTTAAGTAATAATGCTCACTCTACTCAATATTATTTACCATTCAAATACATCTATAGACACCACTCACTCGCACATACATACGAGTACTGTGGCTAGATGACGTATGTTGCCTATGGAGAAGCAGAACACTCTTATTCAACCCACACTTCACTCCTTTTCTGTGCAAACAACACCTATTCACCCCCAAAATCCATATCCACTCACATTTGAAACCCATCTTTCTCACAGGGCCAAGGGTTTCAGAAGGTGGCGTACTGGGTGAACGAAGACAGCAAGGTGTACACAGACCCCGATGGCACTCCACACTACACTTGTGGCGAGATACACTTCGTCAACACCAAGTGGTACAAGCCTGCCTTCAAGAAAAGCCTGAAGGATCTTGGCTTTAAGTTTAGGTGACTCAAAAATTAGCTAGATCACGTGATTAATGGAGTAAACTGTAACCAGTGTCATAACTTTGGTTTACTTTTAAATACCTTATTCAGTGGCAATACATCTGAAATTGATTTACAGTAATCCTTTGATCTGTAGATAGGCCTACAGTGTGTGAGATGACTGTTATGAGAAAAGCATGACATCAACAACAATATCGTATGCCTCTTGCCTAGTGACAACCAGATTCTGTTACACTAGCCAAGCTTTAGTCCTTATTCAATCAACTGCTGTCTGTAAACAGCATATCAATCACCAACACCCAACAATACACATTACAACCTGACCATGATTCTTGTTGCCTCAATATTCTAGAAACTTTACAAATATATGTCTTGCGATTATAATAATGAGTGAATATTTGGAAGATCAAGAAAGTAAGACAGAGCGATAAGAGAAGTAGCAGAAGGGTAAAAGATAAAATGACAGAATGCTGGTGGAGAAGAGAATGTGATCAGATGGAGAATGAGTATGTTAAGGATTTGCTGAATACGGGGAATGAAAGTAGTGCATGTACACTGCAGCTGATTGGGGACTAGCTTGGAAATGAATATAAGAGCTAAGGAAAAAGGATAACTGCAATGGGCCAGGTGGTCCATACTAGCCGCTCCTTGAGGGATGCAGCTAGGCTATTACAATAAGACTAGGAGAGCAAAAAAGAAGGCTCTCCTCCGCCAACCAAACTCTCCAGCAGAAACCAGTTGGAAAAAAGTGAGAAAAAATACCACGCAGCATAGAAAACCTGACGTGGATATTTTATGGGAAAGAACGAAAGGAATATGAGACTATCGTAGTGAAACGAAAGAAAAACAATAATGAATTAGTAACTAGGACACTTTTTATATCGTAGTGAAACGAAAGAAAAACAATAATGAATTAGTAACTAGGACACTTTTTATATCCAACCCATACTAGTCATACATCTGTTAGGCCTGATCTTGAAACTTCCTATGGAAGAGGCAGCAACTACTGTACATCAACAGGTAGTTTATGCCATTCGTCCTCTATTCTCTGTTATTAAATAAGTTCCTATCTTTCTCTCTACTGAATCGGTATTTATTTCGAACCATGGTGAGTATATCATCGGTGGTGTGTCTTGACGATTATGTACAGTATATATGTTATGTATGGTCAGGCGTCATCCTTGATGAGAATCTTTACTGACATTACCTCAACCCTCTCACCACAGTTGATAGGGTTTTACACCCTCTCCTGTAGGAAACTCCTAACATGGATGGCGAGTCCTCTTGATATGCCTTCCTCCTGTGGTGCAGTATATATATATATATATATATATATATATATATATATATAGAGAGAGAGAGAGAGAGAGAGAGAGAGAGAGAGAGAGAGAGAGAGAGAGAGCCCTTGTTGACGGTTTCGATCACCTGGTGCAGTATGTTTCATACATCCTGGGTAATGAATTTTCTTGATATCCAAAACTGGCTGGATTCCTCCCTCTCCTTTGTTGGGCCCTCATACACCTCCTCCTTCACTGCCTTCCCCACTTCTTGTTTCCCTGTGGTGCATCTTCTTCTTGTCCTTCCGTCCTTCATTTGTTTAGCCTTGGGTTACATGCATTCGACCAGGTGATTACCCTTTGCCTTTTAGAACTTTCTCCAGTGCCGACTGCAGAGTGCAAGCCAGGTTTTGGACCGCCTGTGGGCTGTTTGTTCCCGTGATATGACTCATGGCTTCCATCAGGCCGACAGTGGAAAGGCTCTTCAAGATAATGACGCCCTCTTCCTCCTCCGAGTCTTCAGGGTTCTGTTGTCATTGAATTCTGTTTGCCACTTAGAGGGCAGGGGCTGTTATAAGGGAAGCGGAGGTTGGTGCTATGGTTTGCTTCGCTGGTCTGGCTAGTGGTTCAACTTGCTCCATTGAGCGGGGAACTTCAGAGTTCCTTTGTTGGCTCCGTGTGGCTGGTTTATGAAGGAGCTCTGGGTTTGCAGGGTGGAAAATGTTGCCCCATTGAGTACTGGGGTCAATGGAGTGCTCTCCATGCATTGGGGTGTGGAGGAGCTGGTTGCCATTGAGTGGTCTTATTGAGTTCCACCCTTGACTTCGTTTCCTCGATGATCCTGAGTCGGATGGGACATCGAGGATTCCAAGCATGGTGGCTGCCTCCACAGTTAGGCCATTTTGCCTCTGTTATCATTCGCCCTTGTGGGCCTGGGTACATTTTCTGGAGACATGGTCCGTACCACACACGGCACGTTGCTCCTTGAAAGTACTGAAAGACTGGTAGCGTCCACATCTCTGGTACTTGCAGCAGCACAGAAGCTCTGGGATGTAGTGTCTGAGTCTAAATGTTCCAAAGATTCGTAAGTAGATGGAGTTCTTGACAGGTCCTTGTGGGATCAGCAAGACTTGCCTGGTTTCATGCTTCTCCATGCCTGCTATGCATCTCTGCCTTGATCACAGCAGTGTTTTTATTAACAGAACGAGGGTCTGTTGCACTGGGTAGTGCATTAGCATTGTTCTCTTTCTCGGGGTCAAGGACATCCAAGTCGAATTCCGTGTCATCTCTCAGGATTCATACCATTTCAGTGTCCTTGGGAGTGATGATATAATGGCCGTTCAGGTTAGCTCACAGTAATCTTGGCATTCTGGTACTTTTTCTCCAGCACGATGATGGCTTTATAACCATAATCGTAGCCGTTTAGCCAGATAATTCTAAACTTTGGGAGGGATCCTTGGGTTCAGTCTCCGTGGGATGCTGAGATTGTGTGGGCCTTCTCCTTCCCACAGGGGTCCATTCTCCATCTCGAGGTGTGACCAGAGTGTTCACCATTTCCTCGTTTCTAGGGTTCTTGGCGGGTATTTCAGGGGTGGGGGTGGAGAGGGACTGTTTTCCAGTAACAATGTCCATGGCAGCAGGAAGTACCACAGGAAAAAGCAACACACTAGTCACAGTACTTTTTGCTGAGTCACATTAACTCAGATTATAAAGTAACAGAGAGCAATAAGCACTATCTCACGTCTACACTAATGTGGTCACATAGTCACCGTATCACAGAAACACAGTATAACTACTCACTAGTCAAAGCATTTTTTCACTGTGACTAAAAGCATCACTTAGCTCATGACAGAGATAACAATGACTAAGCATTATCTCTCTTTTACACTACTGAAGTCAAAGAGTCACTGTCTCAACGAAACACACACGGTTATATAAGTTCGGTAAAGAAAAGATGAACTAACGGGTCGAGTGGTAAGAAAAAAATTAAAAAAATGATGGGGGGACCTGTGCTAATCAGTCTTAAGTGACTTTGTCACCTGCCTGCCTACAGAATCGCCAACCTAAGCCGGACCGTCCCCATTTCGAGGTTATCTCCAGTGATTGAAACAAAAAAATAATAAAAATCCGATAAAATCTAATCCTAGTGCTGAATGTGGTTGGGGGGGTGGGGGTGTAAATCCTAGTTCTAGAAGTAGGAAGCTATGCTTCCCGAAATAGGGCCCTGCCAATTCTTGTCACTACTCCCAGACTGACCTGTACCAGTGTTGGTTGGTCTACCAATGCAAGTTATTACAGAAGGTTCGACCTATTGTTTAAAAGTGTCTGCGACCCCCCACTGTACGTGCTCTTGCTGCTCACAGCATCCTACAGTCTCGGCAGTTGCCCTAGTCTGGAGTCAGATCCTGAGTCAACGCAATGGCTGCGGTCGAGGACCTCTGGGAGGTGTCGGGTGCCAGACAGAAATCAATCCATATGGATGTCTTCTACCACGGCAAGAGGGTGAAAAATTTAGTGGAAGAGATAGAGAAGAACCTGAAGCCCTGATGGACAGGTATGAATCCTTCTTCTCCAGCAGCTACAGGGTTTCACTCCACTGCATGTCGTGGAGGAGACTCGTGATTCAGACGCTGCCGAACCTTATCGGGTTAAAGGTCTGTAGAGGGGTGGGAGAGGGAAAAAGAAAAGTTTCAACAAAACAGGTATACTAGGTGTAACTGCAGCTGTTGAGAATCTGCAAAGGAGACTACAGATTAGCTGTTTCCATCTGCCAAACAGAAAAGAAAAAGATGACTTTCAGGAGCACTGTGCACTTGCGTGGGGGGCTTCCATGTTGTACCTTCGGTGCCTTTTGCAGGAGGGCGGTGCCCTGGGAGATAGTGGCGCTCGATCTACGGCGGTCAGTGAATCCTTCAGGAGGCAAGTAAATCCTTCAGGAGAGAGGCACCCCTGGAGGTAAGACAACTTGCTCCCATAGGTGCAGTGCCTACTGCAGGAGGGATGAGTCCCTATAGATTGGCAGCAGCGTGAGGGGCGCAAGGACTTTAATCATGGTGGCAGAAGGAGCAGAGCTCTGTCTTTCACCAATTACTGAACAGGGTGAGGCTGGAGCTGAGGCAGTGGAGAAGAGAGATCTTTTTCTGTCGAGAGTTCGAGCAAGACTGTTTTGTGTGTTGAAAAATGTGTGAAGAAAGCTCTGTGAAGGAGCCTAGAATGGATATGAGGGTAAGAAATTAATATGTAAAAATGTGGAGAAGGAAGGAAAGGAAATATGAGAGGGCTATTGAAAACAAATACAAATCAGAACCCAAATTGTTCTATAAGTTTATTAATGGTAAAATGAAAGTAAAGAATACTACAGTACCGGTATATTAAGGCTGTGAGACAGAGACATAACATATGAATATGAACAGGAGTTGAGTGAAATAAAGAATGACAGACTGCGGTCAATATTTGTATTGGACGAAGAGTTTTTAGAATTTGAAAACACGGATGATGAAAATGAATGAAAATAACAGCTGAAAGGAATGAGATATGCAGCTGATGAGGGACTTCAATGTGAGGAAGGCAATGGAAGCAGATGGTGCTGCTGGATGGATCATAAAAGAATGTGTAGATCAGTTACTGGTGTGGCCAAATTATGACATTATCAAGTATTCCATGGACAACAGACGATTACCCGTAGACAGGAGAACATAGTGTCAGTCTATTAGGGAGTAAGAAGAGAAGATCAGCTAAACTACAAGGCCAGCATCCCTCAGTACCGTTGTTTGCAAAATTTGTGAGAAAATCGCCCGAAAGACGGATTAGATTTTTAGAAGAGAATGAAAAAAAGTACGAATAATATTACCAAAACAATCTGGCATCAGGAAGGGAAGTTCTTGTATTACTAACCTATAGTCAATTTGATTGACCTGTGCAGCTGAGATGTATGTGCCAAGTAGGGTGTTTGATAACGCGGCTGCTGATTGGCCGCCGATGATGTCATTGAAGTAAATGTAGGATGTATTGTTGTGCAACATGCGGACGTAGGTGTACACTGTGGGTGGATATAATAACGCAACATGCGGACGTAGGTGTACACCGTGCGTGGATGTACTGTAGTGCAACATGTGGACGTGGATGTACACCGTGGGTGGATTATTTATTTCAAACATCACTCATCGTTTTATGAAACTATATAATCATCTTTTTCTTTGATAACAGTAATCTTTTTTAAAGCTAATTTTGAACTCTTCAGCTTCGGAAACTATTCCATATTTAATCTGGCAGCTTGTATTGAAGGCGGATTAAAAATATGTTAAAATAAGAATAGGTGTAGATTTAAATCGACGGCCAATCAGCAGCCGCGACTCAAAACACCCTACTCGACCGATGCATCTCAGCAGCACAGGTCAATCAAACAGACTATAGTGAGTTTCTACAGTTGACTGGTGAATGTTACACAAGACAGAGAACGCTGGGTTGATTGCACCTACCTTGGGGGCAGATGCACAGACTGAATTGCTGTTATATTTAACATTTCAGCCGTACAGCACTATTACAACTTTAATGTGCGTTGTGCAAAACTAAACTGACACTGCTGTACACTGCACAGTACTGTACTTGACATTTTATGTCGAACAAAGCACCCTACAAAAAGCACCGTGGGATAAAAGCTCCAGCATATTTTTTTTTTTTGCTTAACCCGCGGCGTCCCATCGACGTGAATTATGTCCACACGTTTTGTCACTGCCAATCCCATTGACATTCATAAACGCAAATCAATTGCAAGGTCCCTAATTTGCACAATTTTCAATTTTCGAGTGATTTTTGGTACGTATACACGGGACACCTTCCTCTACAAGATGCCAGGCAGGGACAATGCCTTACCCAGCATGACCTCTCCCCTCCCCCCACCATGCCATTGTCTCAGCAATTCACCTGTTACCAGTGACCTGGCCAGGAAAGCCATGTCATGCCACGGTACAAAATTCAGGGCCAGAGTGATTCCCCAATCGATGACAATGTGGAGGACAAACTTTACATAGCATTAGAGGAAGAAACAGTCAGAAATGATGATCAGGTAATGTCGCCAAAAAAGGTCAGGTATGTTGATGTGTTTCATGACTGAAACAATGCTTATGTTGCCTATATTACTGTGTGAAAACCAATATTCTCTCGTACTACATATAAATTCGTACCAAATAAATTAATAAATACCGTTTATGAGTGGTGTGAAATGGTTACACTCCCACAGAACTTGTTTTCTTTGGAGCCAGCCTGATAGAAAATATGGTAAAGTGAGGAGGTACTGCTACCAGTTTCGAGTATTTTAAACCTCAGGTGAGAGATTTCTCTATGATTTTTCGATGTTCCTCACCAAAAGCGGAGGTTTGAACCAAAAAAAAAAAAATCCAAAAAATGGTCAGGATTGGGGGGTCAGTGGTGGAAAAGTGGTTGGGATGGGGCGGCTTAACAGTAAGCTCTCCTGACCTAACAGCCTAAAGTAACCTAATCTAAGGTAACTGAACAGCCTAAGCTAAGCCAACCAGCCTAACCTAACCAAACCTTAACCAAACAACTTGACCTTACCTAACAACCTAACCATAACTAAATAACCTAACCTAACAGTACTTAGCTGAACAATCATAAAAGCCACATATAACAAGCTAACCTAAGCCAGCAAAAAAAAATTATCTTAACCTAACAAGCTAAATTTATCAAACCTTAACCTTGGTCAGAGATACACATATATACTGTTCTCAGTCATTCCTCACTTTTGCCAGAAAATACTGAATAATTCCTTTCTAACTCCCAAGAGGGGATTCCATCCCTCCTTGGAAGTTTTGAATAAATATATACTCAAAAGTTAATCTTAAATTTTTATGGCATGGAATTTAGTGGTTATAGGGAAATTTTTGGTATATTCTGTTAATATTAAGATTTTGTACTTTTTATGTGGGCATAACAATTATGCGAGGATCTAAATTTTGTCCTTACTCTAGGAGGCACAAATCTATCTATCTATCTATTGCCAGACGCCTCAATCCCGTTTGGGGTGGCCACAAACAAATCGCCTCCAAGTCGCCCTGTCCCCCGCCATTTCACTGCCCTGCTCCCAACTCACACCCCCCTCTCTCATATACCTCTCCACCCCATCCCTCCATCTCATCCTCGGCCTCCCCCTCCCTCTTCCCCCCTCCACCTCACTCACATACACTCTCTTCGTCAGTCTTTCACCCTCCATCCTCTCCACATGGCCAAACCACCTCAGTGTGTTCCTCATAACGCTTCCTATCACATCCACATCAACACCTCAACGTTCCTTTATATCCTCATTCGTCAGCCTATCTCTCCATGTGACTCCACAGGCTCCTCTTAAATAACTCATTTTCACTCCTCTCACTCTTGACTTGTGTCCTTCCAGCAACGTCCAAGCTTCACTTCCGTACGTTAGAGTTGGTATCACAATACTGTCATGTAGTAACTTTTTCACTTCCATGCTCACTTCCCTGTTTCTTATCACTGCTTTCAAAGAACCAGCAACCTTTCTTCCCTGCTGTTCCCTTTCAAGCACTTCACCCTCCAAACCTCCATCCTTACTCCTCACGCTACCCAAGTACTTAAACATACATTTTCCAATTCCTCACCATCCAACTTCGCTGTACATTCACTGACTTCACCTCTCTCAAAGACCATCACTTTACTCTTCCCTACATTCACCTTCAGATTCCATTTCTTACACACTCTCCCAAACTCATCCACCAAGCCTTGCAACACAAATCAAAAGCCAAAAACCATTAAATCTAACCAACATAACAGGCTTTCATGACCGTTTTGGCTTCTTTTTTTTTCTTATTCTCTTGAAATGTCAAAATTCCCCTTGCCCTCTTCACCCAACTATCATATGCTAACTCAACCCTAAACTTTAATTAGCCAGCCTAATAAATTAAGCTATTTTTAACCCACCCCATTCCAGTAATAAACTACCCTAACTTAACCTAAATTTAAAATAATCATGTGTAAGTGAAAACTAACCAAAGCTTAAGCTAATTCTTAAACTTACCTAATCTCACTCAAACTCACCTAACCTTAACTTAGCCAAACCTAAGTTCAACAAAGCTAACCTTACCATTACTTAATCCAAAAATAAACAAACCTTACCTAACAAAAATTAACCTAATCTAACCAATATTTAAACTAACTTTACCTAACCTAATTCTTAAACTAACCTAACCCAGTACTAACCTAACAAATGAGCCCAAATTAAACTAAGCTAACCTTAGAATAATCCAATCCACAAATAAACAAACCTAACAAAAATTAACCTACTCAAACCTAACCTAACCTTGACTTTAAATTAGCCTAACCTATCTTGAAACTATATTAGAAAGGGGATTTGTTTTAGGGGCTTCACCTATTAGGCTATTCTCCTAGAGGATCTGTCCTGACGGTGTACACTACTGCATAACAGAACATATTATACTACTCTACAGCACTACACCTTACACTATTTCACACTAACATTGCTGTATACCATAGACTACATTAAAGGCCACTATTATTTTCTACCAACCTAAAGCGTACGTTAATACTGTAAAACATTAATTTATAGTACTACACAACACTGATGAGCATATAATACAGTAGAACACTAATACTGAAACCACCAATTTACACTAATGTACAATTCAGCGCACTGTATATTGTTGTACAGCACCTCTATTAACTACCCTGTATAGTGAAATAATTCGTTTACACGAGAGAATGCTTAATTCAATTTATTTTCGGTGTCGTATGCACGGAGTAACTTATGCTGAAAGTTACCGTTCCGCTCAGTGCGCATGCACCGAGTGGCCGTTTAGCTTGTATTTTGAAAGTATCTGTATGTTATCTCAAATTTTGTGCCATTTATCAACATGTCCCCCAAACGCCTAGTGTGTAGCTGGATTCTCTTTCTAGACCGGAGCTTAGACAACTAGGAGAGAAGCAGGACACAAAAACTCAAGGCAACAACCTTACATGTGTATTGCTAAATTCTACAGTGGAACGGGTAGATGTCACAGGAGTAATTATACTGAACAATTATAATCCTTAGGCCTAGATTATGGGTGTTAGTATCACACAGGATACTACTTAGGACAAGATCGGGTATGGTGAATAGCACTACAATCAGGAGCTTTAGGGCAGTGAAGCTAAACACTTTTACTTGGGAAAGTCTAGGTTTTGTTTGTCGGGTGGAGTTCGTGGCACTGTTATCACTGTTGGCAGTCTAATTGGTTTTTCTGTCGTGTCATTAATTATTGTTCTTACACTGGAGCCTCCGTATGATCTTAAGGTGAAGCTACGTCACTTTATGTTAGCGTGTTCACTTAGACATTTATTTCATCGTCTTGCCGTATTCACTGTTTCACGGTTATCTTATTTATTCCACCTCTCTTTTATATTATCACTGATGCTTTCTCACTGACTTCCCATATTCAGATAATTCACTGTTCTGCCCTTACTTCACTATATCACTGACACCGTGCTTTCACTGTCACACACTTTCGGGACTGGGCGTAATGGCGGTCGAGTACAAGGGCGGCGGGAACGACTCAGCCTCACTACTGACGGGGCGAGTACCGCCAGGGGCCTCCGTATTCAGGGGCTACGGGATCACGCGCAGGGGCATCCTCTCTCGTTCGGGGCTGCTGGTGGCGAAGGGTCCCGCACTCTCGGGGCTTAGGCCGGGAGTCTGGCCCTCGGGACTGCCGAACAGCTACCTGAACCTCTCGCTCAGGCGCCTGACGGAGGACGAAGATCTCCGGCATCGGGGTGTAGGGATGTCCCGCCCGGGGATCCTGGGGGCAGTCAGGAGGTCCCATGGGCTGCAGTCTCCAGTAGTCAGGGATGCCGTCGGGAGTGGGCTGCAGAGTTGGCCTACGTCAGGGTCCGTCAGGCGAGTACTCTCAGGAATTGGCTGCAGTGAGAAGAGCCCGGGTGTAGTCACAGAGCCTCTCCAGTAATGCTCCACGTTGGGGTCTCCCTCTGGGTCGTAGTCTCGTGGATGGGAGTCAGCACCTGACGGAGGCGCGGCTATCAGTCATCTCCTGCCATAGGGCCCGGCTACCGGCCGTGGCCTTCTAGGGGCACGGCTACTGGCCGTCAATAAGGTCTGGCTGTTGGGTGTGGCCTGAGGAAGGGAGCGGCTGCAGGCCGACTCTGGGGCACCTTCGGAGCGGCTACCAGCCACCTCCTGACAAAGGTGGGAGCGGCTACCAGCCGTCTACTTATTACCTACGGAGTGGCTACTGGCCGTCTCCTGCAGGAGGGTCGAGCAGCAACAGGCTGTCTCTGTTAGGGCACCTTCAGAGCGGCTACTGGCCATCTCCTGATGAAGGCGGGAGCTGCTACCGACCGTCCCCTTATTACCTCCAGAGCAGCTGCAGGCCGACTCTTGTAGGAGGGTCGAGCGGCTACAGGGCATCTCTTTAGGGGCACCTTCAGAGTGGCTACCAGCCGTCTCCTTATTACCTCCAGAGCGGCTGCAGGCCGTCTCCTGTAGGAGGGTTGAGCAGCTACTGGCCATCTCAGGGTTGCTGACTGGAGCTAGAGTAATAGCCCCACCCCGTGGTTGTCAGTGGTCAGCTCACCCGCAAGGTAGTTGCAGTTTCCTGCTATGGTGGTGGCGGGCGAGTTCCGGGTCATAGGGGCGCGCAGCCCGGGCGGACTTATGTCCCTGTCGCCCGGAGTCGTCGCGCTCTATTCACCCTTCCATAGGCTCCTTCTGGGGGTGTTGGGCTGTCCTCCATAAGACTATTCAGCATTTTAATTACGAATGTTACACTGTTACGCTATAAAGCCTGCCCACAGTTCTCTTACAGTATACCTATGGCAGGCATATAGCTTTTGGGGGTCCTCCTATATTTAGATGTTGAAGGGGGACCCCGTAAAGAACCTAGCCCTCCGGGCCCCCAAATCTCTAGGTACGCCCCTGATTCCAGTGCATCTTGTCAACATTATCCTGGTTATGCTTCTAGAGTAGGAAAGCTTCAGGAATTGAGGTGTTGTATAATCTGTATGAATTCCGAACAAACTTCCGCGGACTGCAAGATATACTCAATCTTTGTTTCAAATGTAAAAGGGATCATTATCATAATGCACTATGCCCAAGGATGAAAAATTTGGTTTCTAGACCTGCAAGTGTCAATATAACAATTGCTAAGGGGAATACTCCAGTAGTAAAGCCAGCTGTAGTTCCAATAGCAGATGTGAATTAGTGATTGAGAATAGAAACCTATTAGCATGTACTCTTTTTGATACGTGTGCTCAGAAAACCTTGATTTCTGCAGACATTGTGAAGAAATTAAAGTTACCTTTTACTAGCAAGGAAAATCTACTCATTACAGGATTCTTAACCCTTTCCCGTGAAGGGAGAAGCGCAAATTCTGGCTGTGCACATAACTCGCTTGAAAGCTTTCAGAACAGTCGCATTGAGACATTTTACTGCTCGTGAGAAAGTTACAATTCATCATAGAAAGGCCACTTTGGTCTCATTTTGAAGATGAAGAGTTTTGCTGTCATACATTGTCCAAAAAGACAATATATACAAAATAAAATGCAAAAAAAGTGAGTAGAAGTTAGCTGACATGCTAAAGTTTTACACTGTCCTTTAAAAAAAATATTCGCCAAAAAAACTATTCAAGAACTAAATATTTTTTGCTTCAATACTTAGCAAAATAAATTTCCTTTCCAATAATGCATTATCTGTTGCATTTTCTTTAATAATAACGCCACATATATATGTGAGAAAAAGGAGCATAAGTGTTTGGGGGGACGTCAAGAGATGTACATCCTACCTACAGGGAACCTCACACCACACTGAGCCGAGCAAACCAAGTGAGCACGCACGCACCAGCTGTGGCAGGCTTAGCTCTGCCCACTTCTGCCCATCATTCAACAAAAATGACGACTCTCTAAATATTTCTTTAGAGATTACATCGGATGACGGGCAAAGTCGTCATACTGACATCAGAGGTTGACAAACGCATGGCGACCCAGGTCATCATTGGTAAGTCTAAGGGTTAACTACTAAGCTCACTCCTTTGATTTAGTTAGACCTGTAATACAACTAGGCAGAAATAAATGTCATATAACAGCAGCTGTACTGGATTATATGGAGACATATATATATATATATATATATATATATATATATATATATATATATATATATATATATATATATATATATATATAATAATAATTTGGTTTTATGCCAGGTATCCCCGAAGGGCTAAGGCGTTGCCCCTGGGTAGAGGACTTTTGGACTGGAGCGTGTAGCATTTTATGACCGGATGCCCTTCCTGATGTCTACCAATGACCCTTGGGTGGATTCGATCCTCCGACCCTTCGGTCAGAGTGGAGGGCTGAGCCACAGCTGCTATATATATATATATATATATATATATATATATATATATATATATATATATATTAGGACTGAAGGAAACCTCTGATCATCTACATAGCTCAGGGATAAACTTGGCAAAACAGCATGTGGAATCAGATACTGTGGGTCCCATAAAAATGATAATTGGTTCTGATTACTGTGGAAGATTCCTACATAGGACTTTCAAGAAGAATAAGGTACAGTTGTTCATGAGTCCAAGCGGTAACCTTATTATGGGTCAGTTCAGTTGCCCTTTCCAAAGTAAGCTAAAGGAGAGACAAAACTAGTGGACTCAGTCTTTGTTACCCCCACACAGTCATTGATGGTAGCTGGAATAGGTGCAGAACTAGAACTTCTACTACTCAGACAAAAGACTTGCTGGGTGAAAAAATTGAACCAGTACACAAATTATGGGATCTAGACAGTGTAGGAACACACTCTGAAGAACACCTAAAAATAAAATAACTTTGGATTTGTATAACCAGTCAGTGGAATTTAAGGATGAACGGTATTGGGTAGGATTACCATGGATACTAAACCATTCGGAGTTACCAACAAATTACCAAGCAGCTAAGGTTCAGTTGAATTCTCTTCCAAGAAAGTTGAGAGACAAACCAGAACATCTAACCATATATAATAATATTATAAAGGATCAATTGAAGAATAAATTTATAGTAGAGGTAGAATTCCGTTAACCTCAAGGAGGGACATTATTTACCACATCATGCTGTAAGCAAGGATTCAGTAACTACTCCCATAAGGATAGTTTTCAATTGTAGTATTAAAGCGTCCAAAGGATCAGGCAGCTTGAACGATTGCCTACAGTATACTCTGGACCTACACTAACACAAAAGTTTGGGAATGTATTGCTAAGATTTAGAGAGAAACCTTATGCTTATACAGCAGACATCAGTAAGGCTTTTCTCAGAATAGGATTGAGAGAGGAGGAGGATAGTCCTTTGAAAACCTAAGGCGCGTTTTTGTGAGGCCTGAGGCTCAAGCCTGGCTTCGCTCTTTGTCTTAAGCCAAAGTGGCCCCGCAAAAACTACTCGAGCCGTACTCAGGTTCAGGTTCAGGTTAGTTCGAGGTGTATAGCCTTTCCAAAGGCACACCTCTTCACTTCTCTATGTTTATGTTTTATTTTCCTTCAGTTCCTTTTCTCTTTTTTTCCACATATCATACAGTTGTTCTTTCTTTTTTTCAATATTCTCTGCCTGGAATAAAAACTGTCCAATCACCAGTTCTTCGTCTTCTATTCTGGGTCTCTGTAGCTCTACTAACCTGTTTCCTACTTCCTGTGAACATGGGTAAAATAGTATAAAATGGGGCAGGTTTTCTTCTTCTACCTGGCACAGCTTACATATTGTGTGTTCTCCTTGATGCCTCTTTGTGTTCTGGAGGGGTAAGCAGTTACTTCTAGCTCTATACCATATTACTGAAGATGGTCTGTTATCATAACATGGTTCTTCTTTTATTTCTTCCGTCCACTTTCTATATATCACTAATGACTCTTTACTTTCCATCTGTTCTTTCCACTTTATTGTATCTTTCTCTCTAATTCTTTGCTTTATTTCCACTACTTTAATCTTTTTCAGGTTTCTAATTTCTATTCCACTTTCTTCCATATATTTCAGTGATATTTTTCTCCACTGGTTTTTCTGGTCCTCTTTTATTGCAGCCCATATTTTTTCCAATAGTTCATTTCCTCTTCTTCTATATTCTTTATATATTTTATCCTACCTTCCACAATTCTTGATTTCATATTTAAAATACCTATTTCTCCTCTCATTGAGCACACTGTTGCACCTCTTGGAGCTCCCAGAATCTGTCTACACACACTATTTTCGATTTTCTGCATTTTTTCTATCTCTCCCTCTGCTATATTTATTACATTACTAGCATACAGTATTGCTGGCAGTGCTATGCTTTTCCAGAACGTTTTTCCAATTAATAATTTATTGCTGCTCTTACTTATAATTGGGTATACTATATTTGCCATTTTCTGCATTTTTTCAATCATTTTCTGCTTGTGAGTTTTAAACATGTTCCTTTTATCGTCTATTATCACACCTAGGTAACATATATTTTCTTTTACTTGTATGCCAGCAATTTCAGCTGGTTTTTCCTTCATATTATACACTATTACATCACTTTTTTCTTTGTTTATTTCCAAACCACATTTTTCTCCCACTTCCGTTAGAATTCTTATGCTTCTTTCCGCTTCTTCCACTGATGGACTTAACAACAACCCGTCATCTGCATAGAATAGTGTACATATTCTGAACAGCTCATTTTCAAATCCACATCCTCTGCTTTCTAGTTCTTTCATAATTATGTAAGTAAGTATTTTGAAAAGAGTTGTTGACCCCCGTACATCCTTGCCTGATACCACTGGTTACTGTTATTTCTTTGTTCACATCCTTTCCTACTTCTATTATGATCTTATCATCTTTATAAATCTCTTTTATTGCATCTATTACTGTTGGATGTACTTTATATTCCATCAATGCTTTAATTAACACTTCTCTTTTTACTGAATCAATATGCTTCTCTAAAATCCACAGCTGTTACTATCAGTGCTTTCTTCCTTTTTAAGCTTTCCTGTACACAATATTGCAGTATAAACAAATTGTCTTCCACTCTCCCTCCTTTCGTGAAGCCTGCTTGTGTTTCTCTTATTTCATTATTCGTCTCTAGGTGATTTTCGATATCTTGTTTTAACAGCGACATAAAATTTTTATATGAAATGTTTGACAGAGCTATTGGTCTAAGATCTTTAACTGTGGGGTTTCTCTTTTTCTCTATTATTTTTGTTTTGGATGCTTTCCACTCCTCTGGTTTCTCCTCCTTCTCTAGTGCTTTTCATAACATTGTGTACGAGTAATTTTCTCTAAGCATCTTTCACTTTTTACTAAGGCCTTGTAAAATTCTGGTTTTAGGTTGTCGGGTCCCGCTGCCTTCTTGTTTTTCATCTTTGTAACAACTTTTCTCACTCTGTCTCTTGTTATTTTTGGTTTTTCCATAGGAGTAATTTGTTTATTTTCATTCCCATGTCTAGATGTTCTCTTAAATTTCTCAGCTGGGACTCCTTGTGTATTTCTTCCTTCAGTTTTTCCATGTATTTTTGTTTACTATCTTCATTCCATATCTTATTTATTTCATTCTCATGCTTTCTAAATATTTTCTCCCAGAAATTACTGATCTCTTCTGCCGCTGCTTGTTCACTCAGTACTTTTCCATTGTCATCATATATCTGAATCTCTTTCTTCGTATTATGTGGTCTTCCTCTTAGTTTGTTTATGTTTTCCCACAACTTTTTACTTTTTTCCTTTTTAATTTCTTCAGTTTTCTTTATTTCAAAAGCCTGTACAGCATCTCTTATTATTCTCTGCACTTTTTTCTTTTGTTCCATGTATCTCTCATTGAGCCTGTGTTTTTCTACTATGTCTTTTTCTTTCCTTTTTTGTCTATTTAGCCTTTTTCTTTCCTTTATGCCTTCTCTTATTTCCTCATTTATCCATGGTGGTTCTATTTTTCTGTGACCCAATCCATTTATTCTTCTGTATGTTTTCTGGAGTATTTGGTCAGCTGCCTGCTTAATTATTCTATTTAGCTCAGTGACGTTATTTACGTTTTCTTGTGATAGCATTCTCTCCACCTCCTTTATGAATGATTGCAGGGATTCCTCATCAGTCTTATAGTACTTCTGCACTATCCACTGATTTTTACTGAATTTCTTTTGTTCATTCCCTCTAAAGCCAGCCACCACCAAACAGTGATCGGAGATGTCATATTTTTCCTTATTTTCATCTACCTCCATATACATAAATCTGTCATACAGTGCTGCATTCACTAACATGAAGTCTATGGCACTCTTTAGGTCTCCTCGGCTCCAAGTATACAGGCCTGTACATCCCCCATCACCGTTCAGCAGTATTAGGCTGTAGTCAGTGTAGTCAGTCATCCAATCTATTACCATCCTCCCATTACTGTCCACATCCTGGCTACCGAGAAAACCTAGGTGGCCGTTGAAGTCTCCTAAGATCAACAGACCCCATTCTGGATTATGATTTTCAATTTTCTTTTCTACTACAGTACGGATTTTCTTGTTTCTTTCACGGTCTTCTGTCTTATTGCCAGTACTCATGTAAACCACAATTATTCTGATGAAAATTCCACAGATTTTTCCCATGATTTCCAGCACATCTTTATGCACTGGTTCTACCTTTTCTAACTCAGTCTCTTTGCTCTGTCTATAAGCTATAAGCAGACCTCCTCCTTTTTTATCCTGCCATTCTCTCATTTCTTGGTGAGTCACAATATTTTCTCCCCATGCTACTTTTCCTTGTCTGTTTTGAGTTTCTGTTAGACACAAGATTTCCACGGAATTATGATCTATTAAATTTTCTATTTCGTACTGCTTCGTTTTTGTTAACCCTTGTACATTCAACAATTTTATCACTACTTGGGATTTTTCTCTCTCTTCTGACACTCTTTTGACTTTTACTGCTTTCTCCTTGCATTTGCCCTGTACAGTTTTCCGTTTTTTATATACCATCCATTCTCACCGTTATTTCTCATCTCCTTTAACTCTTCCACCAATTTCCTCTCTTGTTCTCGTTCCTGTTTTGTCATGTCCTTAGTTATGAACACTTTGTTTCTCTTTTGGTCTTCTTCATCCTTTAGATTTTTTGCTCTCTTCAAGATTAACCACTTCACTTTTTCTTCTTTCAGTTTCACTAACAGTGGTCTCGGTTTTTCATTCTCTTGCTTCTTTCCCAGCCTTATTACCTGTTGAATTTCGCTCTCCTTTATGCCCAATGCCTCTTTTACAATATCCTCACATTTCTCTTTGTCTTCCTTTATTCTCTCTTCTGCATTTTTTTGTCTTGATTCTTCAATATTGTGCATAACTACATTGTTTTTCCTGTATTTCTTATCTTCCACTTCCTTTATTTCCTCTTTTGTTTGCCTTACTGCAGTTTCTACCACAGCCGCTTGGTCTGTTATATCTAGCACTCTGGCAGTCACCTCGTCCACCATCTCCTGCCTCGATTTTTCCCACTTTTTTCCATATTTTCTATCCTTTTCTCCAATTCTGTATTCTTTTCTTTTAGTTGTTTCACATCCCTTATCATGCACTCCACTGCCTGTTTACACCTGTTGCAGAACCACATCATCTCTTTTTCATATTTTCTCAAAATTCTATACAAGTCCTCAGGAACCTTCTGGTATCCAGCATGGAACCAGTATTCACATTTATCACACTGTATAGAGTTTTCTCCATCTCCAACCCGTCTTTTGCACTCTTTGCAGTTGTCGCTTCCTTCTTTTTCCTTTTTTCCCCTTATTTTGGGACTTTCCTCCGTAAAAGACGTGCTTGCAGACCTTCTTTTCCCCGCCATGCTTCACCTTCACTCTAGAACTTCCCAGCCTCGAACTCAAAACATTCACAATCAAAGCTGTGTTTATAGGATGGTGACGATTGTAAACAAACACCTCGGTCAGCTGACGACGCAAAGCAGCATGGCAGATATTGGAGAATCATATATTTTCGATCTAAGCAGTAGTTCTTCCCTCCAGATGGGAACTTTTCCGTTGTTTGCAGAGACACAAGAGTCTGCGACTGTTCTGTCCGCTCTTGTAGAGGAATACATGAGCCAGGTCACTGCGTTGTCGTCTTTAATGGCAACAGGCACTAGGTACATAAAGCAGCTGTGTTAATGTCTGGAAAGATTCATTCATTGCCAGACGCCATGTATCCCAGACGGGGTGGCCAATGGCTTAGAGTTAATTGTTTTACAGGGAGGGGCACTAATCCTCCACCAACCCCACTTGACACGTAGGAAAATGAAAGGCATTATATAAGGAAAGCTTTAAATTTACAAACTTAGGGTGCTTGATGAGAACCCTAGGAACAAGGTACTCTCAGTGACAGTGTATGGGAAAGAAGACAGAACTCTTATTGATATTATGGTGTAGTGGTAGCAAGCTTAATAATAATGCTGGAGACAACACATTTGTGACCATCATGTTTGTAATGTGGTCAAAAAGTTATGTTGTTGATGGTAGGAAACAACTAGAATCATGGACTGTGAGCATTGCACCTTGAGAGTAAATGTAGAAAAGAGAAAAGTGATGGTTATTGAGAGAGAAGGTTACTCCCAGTGCTATGTTGCAGTGAATCAAGAGAGACTGGAATTGGTGAAAGAGTTCAGTTACTTGGGTACAGTGATAGAAAAGAGAGGAAAATGTGCAAAAGAAGTTGAAAGTAGAGTGACAAGGAAAAGTAGCTGGTGCAATGAAGCCCTTGATAAAAAACAGAGGATTGAGAGTTGCAGCTGCATGAGGCTTACATGAAGGAGTGTTAGTGCCAGCTTTAACATGAGACTGCAATGTGGCATGAAAATGAAAAGTCAAGAGTGAGAGCAACTAATATGAGACTTCTAAGAAATGTATGTGGAGCACCGAAGGTGGATAGATACGAAATAATGTGACTCGTGAAAGATGTGGAGTGAGGAAGTCGGTGGTCACCAGAATCGAAGAGAGTGTACTGAGTGGAGAGAATGGATAACAATAGAGTGGTGAAAAAGGTATAGCTGAGTGAATTTGAAGGAGGGAGGAGGTGAGGTAGGCCAAGGAGAAGGTGGAGAGATATGGTGGATGAGTGTGAGGAAGAGAGGTTTGGAAGTCTGTGAGGCTAGGGAACTGACAAGAGATCGAGCTGGCTGGATGGATGTTGTGAGGAGAAGTGCATGATCAGGGATTTGGCACCCCTTTTTAGCGTGGTATCGTCTGGATTGACTCTATTGGATACGTTTGTGTGAAGCTACAGAACATGGTGAATGTTTTTAGCGTATCCGATAGAGCCAGGATCCTGGGGGTTTGAATGATGAACGTATGGAAGTATAACCCATTGGATTGGGCAAATTTGGGCTGTCTGGACGTTCCCACTCCTCACTCTGCCCTAGGGTGGAAAAGGAGGTCCTATTTCTTGATATTTCCCAAGTTGACCTGTCAATGAAGTTTCAATATCTAACACTGAAAATGCATGGAAACTGTAAATAAGCGCAAAATTTAATATTTCATACTGAAAGTATTATTGTGATTATTATTATTCTTGTATCTTATTATTATTATTATTTATTTATTTATTTTTTTTTTTTTGGACAGGCAGGAGTTTAAATGATATTCAGAGTTTGCCAGAAGTGCAGATGTTAATTATAAAGTTCCATAAAATCATAACACAATTATTGTGTTTTTGACACCTGGAAACGTAATAAAAACATCGTTGAAAATACAGAAATCAAATATAATAGTGACAAATACAATAGTGACAGGAAATGTGTTGCAAATCCTGGTTACAGAATGCATACTGTATAATAATTGCATTAACTATCAGACAGTAATGAAGAACACACAGTATTTGTACGATATCATATAAACTCCAAAGATGCATGAATGTGAGAATATGTGCTATAATAAAGGATTGTAAAACTGAAAAAAATAATTTACCATCTACTGCTGCTCTGCCTATCTATCTATTGCCAGACACCTTAATCCCATAAGGGATGGCCACAAACAAATTGCCTCTATGTTGCCCTGTCCAATGCCATGCTCCCAGCTTACACACCCTGTTCTCATGTACCTCTCCACTCCTTCCCACCATCTCATCCTTGGCCTTGCCCTCCCTCCACCTCACTCACACACACACTCCTTGTCAGTGTCACTTTCCATCTTCTCCACATGACCAAACCACCTCAGATTGCTTCTCGTAACGCTTCCTATCCCATCTACACCACAACGCTCCTTCACATCCTCATTTGTCAGTCTGTCTCTCCATGTGACTCCACATGCTCCTCTCAAATAACTCATTTCCATTGCCCTCTCTCTTGACTTGTGTCCTTCCAACAAGGTCCAAGCTTCACTTCCATATGTTAGTTGGTATCACAGTACTGTCATGCAGTAACTTTTTCACCTCCATGCTCACTTCCCTGTTTTTTATCACTGCCCTCAAAGAACCTGCAACCTTTCTTCCTTGTTGTACCCTTTCAAGCACTTCATCCTCCAAACTTCCATCTTTACTCATCACACTACCCAGGTACTTAAATGCACGCACATATTCCATTTCCACCTCATCCAATCTCACTCTGCATTCACTGACTTCACTTCTCTCAAAGACAATAACTTTACTCTTCGCTACATTCACCTTTAGATTCCGTTTCTTACACACTCCCCCAAACTCATCCAACAAGCCTAGCAGCTCCCCTTCATCTTCACTTAACAACACAATATCATCTGCAAACAACAGTACAGGGAGTTTCCACACACTGCCCTCTGTCATTAGGGCTGCTCCAACATCTGCTGTCCTACCTTGTATCTCTTTTATAACCCCATCCATATACAGATTGAACAACCATGGAGACATGACATGTCCCTGTTTCAATCCAGCCTTCAAAGAGAACAATTCACTCAGTTCCCTATCCACATACACTGCAGCCTTAGCACCCTTATACATACTCTTCATGGCTTTCAACAACTTCCCATTTATTCCACGTATTCCTAATACTTTCCACATTCCTTGTCTATCCACCCTGTCACATTCTTTCTCCAGATCCGTGAAGCCACATACAACTTCTGTCTGTTCTCTAGAAACTTCTTCACTAAAGACCTAAGAATGAATATCTGATCTGCACAACCTCATCCCTTCCTAAAACCTCCCTGTTCTTCAACTAATTCCTCTGTTATTTCCCTAACTCTGTCAGTAGGTCTCCTACCATACACTTTTTCCCCTTTTCTTTTGTACAGGGGAATGATTATACCTGACTTTCAATCCTCCGGGACTCTGCCTTCCTCCCAGGCCAGCCTGCACATCTTCCAAATCCATTCTACTGCCAGTAATGATACTTCTCCACCCCTTAGTATGAGAACCCCTTATCTCAAGCCCATCTCAGGTCTTTCTATGGTGTGTGTTCCTTATTGTGTCTTCACTTTCTATTAATATAACCGTGCCTGTGTGTGTTTCTGATACACAGCATATCATAATGTATGTATTTAGTTGGTCTGTGTTAATGTCAATGGGAAAATTTGGGATTGCACTTGGGATGCCCAGTACTATAGGGTAAATCCCATAGGTAGTGTACTTTTGTTATTGTGCAAGGTCTTTATCACATACCAAGCCTTGTACCAGTTATGCATGATAACCAAGGGATCACAGTACCGTATATAAACGTGTGTTGCCAGGTGAGCTTGACTGCGACATTTTCTCTCATTTTTCTGTGTCTGTCCTCATACCTTCCTATTTCTGCCATCTTTTCTATCACTTTTTGGTAATCTCGTTTTCTTTTTCAGGTGGCTTTACATTGATTGATAAGCCAAAAAGTTTCCTAGATGCCAGGAAATCATTTACAACATTGGGTGGTAACTATATAACCAACCCATACATGTTCCCTATGTGTCAGCAAGTGGGTTGGTGGTGGGTTAGTTTCCCGCCTTATAAAATAACTAACTTGCAGCCAAACGACCACCTATTACGGGATTATGGTGTCTGGCAATAGATATATAGGTAGATAGACAAGTACAGTATCCTTGAGTTAGTGAGTAATGTGGTGTGGATGGTTTTCAGGAGTAGAAGGATTGCCATTGCTGGTGACTCAACTCTGGCCATTTCTACCTCTTCACTAAGTTAGCCGCCATCCATGACTGGACTAAAAGACATATCTGCAGTTGGTACTACACATCAAGTTAAGCCATAATGGAACGAAGGTCAGTATTGCTTTGCAGTTCTGTAGCAATTATCAGTCATTGGTATCGTTATCCATGTGTAGTTTTCTTTGGGGCAGAGGGCAGTGAAATGGCAGGGGCAGGGTGACATGTAGGTGATTTGTCAGTGCCCACCCCTTATAGGATTAAGGCGTCTGCTTAGATAAATATAGTTTTCTTTGACACATGATGTAAAATATCCAGAACTATAAAAGGAGGCAGGTAAATGGGAAGGTTTAACAGAAGAGTAACGAGTAAAATGGGCTTTACATCCATTTATTTTACTGTCAATCTTATAAAAATTCTCAGCTCCATTTAGATGGCATTACTATCTATCCATCTATTGCCAGACGCCTCAATCCCGTTTGGGGTGGCCACAAACAAATCGCCTCCAAGTCGCCCTGTCCCCTGCCATTTCCACTGCCCTGCTTCCAACTCACACACCCCTCTCTCATATACCTCTCCACCCCATCCCTCCATCTCATCCTCGGCCTCCCCCTCCCTCTTCCCCCCTCCACCTCACTCACATACACTCTCTTCGTCAGTCTTTCACCCTCCATCCTCTCCACATGGCCAAACCACCTCAGTGTGTTCCTCATAACGATTCCTATCACATCCACATCCACACCACAACGCTCCTTTATATCCTCATTCGTCAGCCTGTCTCTCCATGTGACTCCAAAGGCTCCTCTTAAATAACGCATTTCCACTGCTCTCACTCTTGACTCGTGTCCTTCCAACAACGTCCAAGCTTCACTTCCATACGTTAGAGTTGGTATCACAATACTGTCATGTAGTAACTTTTTCACTTCCATGCTCACTTCCCTGTTTCTTATGACTGCTTTCAAAGTACCAGCAACCTTTCTTCCCTGCTGTACCCTTTCAAGCGCTTCACCCTCCAAACCTCCATCCTTACTCATCACACTACCTAAGTACTTAAACGTACTCACATTTTCCAATTCCTCACCATCCAACCTCGCTGTACATTCACTGATTTCACCTCTCTCAAAGACCATCACTTTACTCTTCCCTACATTCACCTTTAGATTCCATTTCTTACACACTCTCCCAATCTCATCCACCAAGCCTTGCAGCTCCCCTTCGTCTTCACTCAACAACACAGTATCATCTGCAAACAACAGTACAGGGAGTTTCCAAACACTATCCTCTCTCACCAGGGCCACTCCAACATCCACTACCCTACCTTGTACCTCTTTTATTACCCCATCCATGTACAGATTGAACAACCATGGAGACATGACACATCCCTGTTTCAACCCAACTTTCAAAGAGAAAAAGTCACTTAGTTCACCATCCACACGCACTGCACCCTTCACACCATCGTACATACTCTTCACAGCATTCAACAACTTCCCATCTACTCCATATATTCTTAACACTTTCCACAATCCTTGTCTATCCACCCTGTCATATGCTTTCTCCAAATCCATGAAAGCCGCATAGAACTTCTTTCCCTTCTCTAGAAACTTTTCCACTAAAGATCTAAGAATGAATATCTGATCTACACAGCCTCTTTCCTTCCTAAAGCCTCCCTGTTCTTCTCCAACTAATTTCTCTGCTCTTTCTCTAACTCTGTCAATAAGTATCCTACCATACACTTTTCCTATTATACTAAGAAGACAAATGCCCCTATGATTACCACACACTTCTTTTTCCCCTTTTCCTTTGTACAAGGGAATAATTATACCTGACTTCCAATCCTCCGGGACTCTACCTTCCTCCCAGGCCAATCTGCACATCTTCCACATCCATTCTACTACTATCTCTCCCCCATGCTTCAGCATTTCACCACACATTCCATCAATTCCTGGGACTTTCCCCGATTTAACTTTCTTCATTGCTTCCACAACTTCTATCCTACTGATTTCTTCCTGTCTTCTCACCTCCCTCCTTCTCCCAGCCATTCCCCAGCCACTTATACTCGCATTACTTCCATCCTCTATGTTCAACAATTCCTTAAAGTGTTCTCTCCATCTGCTCACTTTTTCTCCCTTTTCCACTAGTAATCTACCATTTTCATCTTTCACGCCCCGGCTAACTTCACTTCCACCCTGTCTTACTCTTTTCACCTCTTTCCAGAACATTTTCTTACGGTCCCTCCACTTTACACTCAAATTCCTTCCAAATTCCTCATCCACTCTCTTCTTACTCTTACTAATCTTTTCACCTCTCTCTTTCTTTCTACATATAATTCTCTCTTCCGCCTCACAACTTCTTCCACGCCTCTATTTCTCATCCATTCATTGTATGCTTTCTTCTTTTGTGCCACAGCCTGTTTCACCTCTTCAGTCCACCACGCTGTTCCTTGCACCCCCCTCTGTCTTCTCTTCCTTCCACACACCACATCACATGCTGCACATATTTCTTCTGTAAATATCCTACACACACCTTCCACATCTCCCATCTGCTCCAATTCATATTTGCCCAATCGTTCCTCCACTTCTCTCTTATACTCTGCCTTTTTCTTATCCTCTTGTAACCTTTCCACTCTCCTTGCAACTACTCTTTCCTCTCGTCTTTCCCTTCTTCTATTCCTCCATCTTACTGGAATCCTAATTCTGGCCACCACCAAGTAGTGGTCAGAAAGTCCACTCGCCGAACCTTTATAAGCTCTTGCATCCATTACACATCTTTGCATCCTTTCATCCACACACACATAATCAGTCATTGCCTTCCTTTCATTCAGTTCACCACCCACCCTTCTCATCACTCGCCATGTATACCTGTGGATCATTTTATGCCTGAAGAGGGTATTGGCTATCACCAACCCCCTCCCAGCACAAATGTCCACTAATGCAATCCCATTCTCATCTATCTCAGCAGGCACACCCCACTCACCAACTATTCCATCCACCATCACATTCCCAACTTTACCATTCATATCACCAATCAAAAACACTCTCTCATTTCTTCCAAACTTTTCCATGCACACTTCTACATTTGTCCAGAACTCTTCTCTCATTCTAGCACGATCTTGCGTTGGCGCATACACACACACAATCGCCCACATTTGTATTCCAACTTTCAGCTTTACCCACACAATCCTTGACCCAACTGATCCATACTGTCTTATGCTCTTCTTCCATCTTTTACTCACAACTATACATACTCCTTCCTTTGCCCTCTCATTCACACCTACTCCTGCACATATACCCCATCCATACTCCCATTCTCTCACACTTTCTCCTCTCCATTTTGTTTCAGTTATTCCACATACATCCACTTTCGCACCCTCAAGCACCTGGACAATGACTTTGTAATGTCTTGCAAGTTATTCATTTTAGAGGGACGGCATGGTAAATTATCCAGCCCCTACCAGGTGTGCTTTATTGGAAACATCATGTGTTGACTGTAAAAACAAAAACAAAACGATGTGTTGAGTTTTATAAATCACTACGGTCAGGCAGGGTTGTGGAGTCGGTGATAATATTTCCTGACTATGACTCTGACTCCAGAAATTTTACAAGTACGACTCTACCAACCAACACATGTTCTCTATGTGCCATCAAGTGGGTTGGTGGAGGGTTAGTGTCCCTCTGTGTAAAGTAACTAACCCAAAGTCAAATGGCCACCTGTTACTGGATTATGGTGTCTGGCAATAGATAGTTGATAGACTAGTACAGCATCCTTCTTGAGTTAGTGAGTAATGTGGTGTGGATAGTTTTTAGGTGTGAAGGGTTGCAACTGCTGATGACTCTCAACTCTGGGTTTGTCCATCTGTTCACCAAGTGAGCCGCCATCCATGACTGGACTGCCATAAACGGTAGTAATTTACCTTAAGTCGTTGAGGAATCAAGGTGGGTATTACTGTCATTTTTCATTACAGTAAACCCTTGATATAACAAATGAATTGGGGGAGGGGTGAGTCGCTATATCTGAATGTTCACTACATACGAGGTTCAGTATTTCCGAGGGATTACCAAACCAGTTCCCTATGTAAGTGGAGTCGTTCTGTCCAACATGCTACCTAAAGTAATTCAATGAAGTTTTACATGGAGAATTCAATGGTTTACGAAGTTGTACATGTAAATATAATACTGTATGATGTTGTACATATAAATACAATATCTATAATAAGAATACAGTATAATGTTGTACTGTTGCAGTACACTTACTGTCCCAGGAAAGGATGCTGTTGTCACTGTGGGCTGATTTGCGAACTTCCCCCTCATTTAGCGACCTTTGTTCTCAAAATCCAGGGGAAGCTCGTTCGTGATTTGTCTGTTCGTTATATCCGAAATTCGCAATACCAGGCGTTGGAATGTGAAACAACCGCTCTTACCGGCCTCACACTTCATACTGAGCAGGCTCCTCCTGCATACTGCAAGACTCTTCTGATGACGTCACCACTTGCAGCGTAACAAGTGTGTGAACGCACACACACACTTTAACAGCAATGTGCACTAACACTCTCTCTTCTTAATTTGATAAACGATTCCAAGGACGAAGCTGATTGGATTATTGGCGTCCAATACACACTATGTATCCAATACATAGACTTTTGTTTAAGTGCCATTAAGACTTAGTCTGTAGCCACATACAAATATTTGGTGTCCCTTGAAGTACTATAATCCTTCTAGTCCCAGCTGACTGCTGCACATAGCCGCTCAGTCGAGGCACCTTTCTTGGTGAGACAGTCAGCCAGTTGTTGTGATGTGTCCATCCAAGACACTTCATCAATCCCCCCTCGCTCCGACATGTCTTGCAATGCAGCAATATCGTTGTGCAATCTCCTGTCTTCAACGTTCCTGCAGGAGTAAAGGGCGTCCACCAAACTTGATCTTGAAATCTCCACACCATCACAGAATTTGGCAGTTGCATGTCCTGCTTCATGAATTTGCCACAGGCAACCTGCTATCTTCCTTAAATGCCCAGAAAGTTTTTTTTTTTTCCCCACATCCCCTGGGGAGGGGGGAAAGAATACTTCCCCAGTATCCCTGCTTGTCGTAAGAGGCGACTAAAAGGGGCCTTTTTGTCTCCAGTCTTTCTCTCCTTATTGTCCTTTTCTGCTTTTCTGTCCTACCTCTCTTCTTGATATTTCTGTGTTTCTTCTGGCCTTTATTTTCCCTCTACTCCTACAGTGTCATATTATGAGTTGGTGCTAATTCTTTGCTTTTCTTTACTTCAAATCACTTCTTGCAGTCAGCATTCAGCATTTAACTATCTGTGTTGCATATGTACCAAAATTGAGAGTTTTTATAATATAGTTGGAATTGCCTGGCCCATGCGGTAATATGTTTTATGATGTATTGGTACTGTTTCTGTGTTTCTGCCGTAGTTATTCATTTCAGATTGTACCATGATGGAGGTGTGTGTGCAGTGCCTTTGAAGGGAGTGGATTGATGTGTATATACACCATAACTGCACAGGACAGCCCTTCGGAAATAATTGCGTGCCTGTGGTTGATGGGTCTTTGGCCAGACAGACTGGGGTTGATCTACAGCAACCAAGAGGTATATAAAAACATCAATAATGTCCAGATTGACTCTGTTGGATACATTTATGTGAAGCTACAGAGCGTGGTTAATGTTTTTGGCTTATCCGATAGAGCCAAGATTCTGGGAGCTTGAATAATGAGTGAATGGAAGCGTGGCCCATTGGATTGGACAAATTTGGGCTGTCAGGACATTGCTACTCCTCACCCTGCCGTAGGGTGGGAAAGGAGGTCCAGGTGATGATGATGATGATGAATATGGTAATTACTGTATTTTTCTATAACAGAATATAGTTTTTTTTAATTTATTTTTTTTATTTTTTTTTGCGAGGAAGAAGGAACCAAAGGCCACGAGCCCACAATTATTGTTCCTTCCAAGAGAAAAACAAAATACAAGAGAGAGCCAAATTCAAGATCTGATCATTTCAAGATGCCTGGACACACTGCGTTTGAAAGACTGGAGATCATAGGAAGCAGGAAATACAAACAGAGGGAGACAGTTCCAGAGCTGACCTGTTGCATAAATGAGAGGCTGGGAGTAACGGTTAATTCTTGCATTAGAGAGTTGGACAGAAAAGGAATGAGAGTTTGCTGCAAGACAGGTGCTACGTGCCTGTCGTAAAGGTGGAGGAATCCATGCAGACAGCTCAGAGGAGCAGAGACCATTGAAGTAGCGATAGAAAAGAGATAAAGATGCAACAGTGCGATGAAGAGACAGAGGTTGAAGGGAGTCAGTAAGAGGAGGAGAGTTAATGAGATGAAAAGTCTTAGACTCCACCCTATTGAGAAGAGCTGTATGTGGGGAGCCTTCCCACACATGAGAGTTGTACTCCACACAGGGACGGATAAAACTCCTGTATAGAGCCAACAGTTGTGCAGGTGTAAAGAAGGAACGGAGTCAGCTTAGCACACCCAATCTCTTGGAAGCAGATTTTACAAGAGATGTAATATGATCTTTCCAAGATACATCCCAAGTAAGTGAAACCCCAACCATGTTCAAGGATGATGCAGGATTAAGCTGAATATTATTAAACATTAGTGTGTATACCTGTGGAAGATTTTGTCGGGTTGATAAGTGTAAAAACTGAGTCATTGATGCATTAAAAACAATACCCCTGTCAGCGATATGAGCCAAGTCAGACATTAAGTGTGCCATAGCCTCATCCCTTGTTTGTTCAAGTAACTGCTGAGATGGAAGTTGCGGGAACCAAATAGAAAGGTGAAGGGTGGAGTCATCAACGTACGAGTGGATAGGGTTAGATGTACAGCTTAGAAAGTCATTGATGAATAAAAGGAAGAGAGTTGGTAATAGGACGGAGCCCTGAGGAACACCACTGTTGATAGATCTAGGAGGAGAACGATGGCCTTCTACAACAGCGGCCATAGAACGACCAGAAAGGAAGCTAGAGATGAAGGCACAGGTAGAAGGATAGAAACCGTAAGAGGGCAGTTTGGAAATTAAAGATTTATGCCAGACTCGATGGAAAGCCTTTGAGATATCAAGTGCAATGGCAAAGCTTTCAGCAAAGTCCCAAAAGGAGGATGACCAGGAGTCTGAAAGGTAGGTTGGTAGTGGGTGTGTGCTTAGTACCAGTGTACTTTATTATAATGCCCAGTCCAGGTGAAGACATAGCATAGATACCATGTACTGTATAGCCTTCTCTTTGCATCACCCTTGTTGGCTAAGCATTTTATTTGTAATCATGTGTATGCAGTGTGCTGAGGTAAATGTTTTTGGTACAGTTGCAAGAGACAGACTGAGAAAGACTTGGGACAAGGTCATAGAGGGTGACCTTACAAGTGAGAGACTGATTAGGGAGGCTGCTGGATATTGAGCAGTGTGGGGAGAGCAAGAGTTTAGTTATCATTCTGCATTATCTGCATATTATTTAAAATGTGTGTGTGTGTGGTTATTGTACTTCAGCAGATGTAAACACAGTGGCTCACACCAAAATTGCTCTTCTCACAGTACACCATCCTTCTTTCAGGGGATAGGGAGTTGAGGGATGTTTGTATAGCCAGGGACTGGATCCACTACAGCTTCCTTTTACGGGATACGGAGGGAATTGAGGGATGTTTGTATAATCAAGGAGTGTAGCCAGCTAATTATGTGAGTGCCACTAATCACAGCCATCAGTTTGTAGTCCCCAGGTGTATTTAACAGACAGAAACCATGAATCAGGGTCACAGACTTTAAGTAAGGCACTGACATGCATCGTGTTTTAATTATGATAGTTCTTTCACCTTGACCTGGCCTAGATTTCAGCCTCTTGTAGCTTTATTTCATTCAGCTCTGACAGAAAAAAGTGTTGTGACTCAAAATCCTTTCCATGGCACTTCTTTGTGACTGGCATTGTACCGTATTATTTCAGCTCAGTTTCAAGGTGATTTTTCAATTTTATGCCAAGTTTGTAGTATAAGCAATAGTAGTTGCAGCCCCCGGTTCATTGAGCAACATGAACCGAGTGGGCTGCAGGTGGAAGTTCCTCTTCTGCAGTCCACCATTACATCAGTGCCACCCCATGAAGGCTGCAGGGTTATTCCAGGCCAACTCACCCCAAACCTCCCAGTTCATGCCATCAATTTTCTTGGAAATATTCAGGAAAATGCTTGTATTTGTTTGTGGCCACCCCTTATGGGATTAGGGCATCTGGCAATAGATGGATAGATAGAACCATGCAAAAGCTTGCTGTCTTCAGAGAATGTTATGAACTTAACCAGAGACTGAAAAGGTTAATATATAATTTTCACTTTCAGGTTAGAGTTGACTCAGCTGTGGAAACTGCCATGTCATCGTATCATATCGTACATAACGGCTCCAACATGCTTGCCTGCGTCAGCCTTGGTCACCTAATGGCGGCTCTACACGCTGCCCGATCTCTGGCAGTCACCATGACAATTATCTCCACTGTCTAGTAAGTACCTGAATGTGGTTGCATTTTGTTCAAGACTAAATCTGGGGGTTTGCAGGCTGATGTTGCCCTTCTCCTGCAGTCCACCATGCTCCTCTTGGGGTTTAGGAAGTTAGGAATGTTTGTCTATTGGCACCACTGCATGAAGACATTCCTTTCCAGTACCAGAGTGGTTTTATACTCCATATTATTGACTAAGGTGCTCATTATTCACTTTATCATATTTTTCTATTCACCTGCATTCTAAACCCTACCTTACCCTGTCTTTGGATAGGAAAAGAGGGAGGGATGATGGTTTTCTTGCACGTAATATTACTTTCCAATTGTTTATCATGTATTTTCCCCTGTGTAATATAAGTCACCATATTTACCTCAGTTTCCTAGCCTTATCAGCTTCCGTACCTTGCCTTCATATATGATCATTTACTATATCCATCCATCCTCTTGCTCTGTGAGAGAGAGGGGTGTAAGTTGGGGGAAAGGCAGCAAAATAGCAAGGGACAGGGTGACATGGAGGCGATTTGTCTGTGGCCACCCTTTACACGATTATGGTGTCTGGCTGTAGATAGATAATTATGATAGGTTCTTGTCCTACCATGCCTCCTTTCACCTCTAAACTCTTTTCACCACCATATCTGCATCCATTCTCTCCATATAATTATTTCTGTCTAATGTCACACTCGTTAGGAGAAACACATTGAGGTGGTTTGGCCATGTGGAGAGGATGGAGAGTGAGAGACTGACAAGGAGAGTGTATGTGAGTGAGATGGAGAGGGAGGGAGAGGCTAAAAATGAAAAGGAGGGATGGAGTGGAGAGGTATGTGAGGGAGGTGGGTGTGTGGGCTGGGAGCAGGCCAGTGAAATGGTGGGGGACAGGGCGACATGGAGGCGATTTGTTTGTGGCCACCCCTTATGGGATTAAGATGTCTGGCAATAGATAGATAGACACACTCTTTAACACTTACATCACCAAGTTTCATCACTTCGTATATAATTTTTACCTCAGTTGTTGGCTGCTCCAAGAAGTGTCTCAGCTCCATGCCTTTTATAAAACTGACATTTCATCACACTTACAAGAATTTGTAAGCCCCAGCCTTGATAGTGTGTCCTGTAGTGCTGTGTTTAGGAAGAAAATTGGTAGATAACTTAAGAGTAGATAGGAGCTTGAAGTCAGATGATTTTTTTGTCTCAGAAGGAACAGCAAGTTGGTCAGGGATGGGAAGGATACATTTGGTGAGCAGTTTGTGTCACAGGATTAACTACCAGACTCACACCTCAAGCTTAGGAACCAATTTAGGAAGTAAAGAAACCATGAAGTCAAGAAGCTTTGTGTAGTGGAGGGAGGTGTGGAAATTTAAAGAGTAGGGGGGGGTAGACTATCTATCTATCGCCAGACGTCTTAATCCCACAAGGGGTGGCCACAAACAAAGCACCTCCATATTGCCCTGTCCCCCACTATTTCACTGCCTTGCTCCCAGCTCACACCCCTCTCTCTCATATGCCTCTCCACTCCATCCCTCCATCTCATCCTTGGCCTCCACCTCACTCACACACTCTCCTTGTTAGTCTCTCACTCCATCCTTTCCACATGGCCAAACCACCTCAGTGTGTTTCTCCTTAACGCTTCCTTTCACATCCACATCACAACACTCCTTCACTTCCTCATTTGTTTGTCTCTCCACGAGACTCCTCATGCTTCTCTTAAATAACTCATTTCCACTGCTCTCACTCTTGATTTCCTCTAAACCTGGAAAGCATTTACAACACTGGGTTGTAACTTTAGAACCAACCAATACGTGTTCCGTACGTGGCAACAAGTGGGTTGGCGAAGGGTTAGTGCCCCTCCCCGGAAATCAGCTCCTGTAACTAAAAATATAACATGGGAGGTAGACAAGTAGACAAAATAAACTTAGGGTGAGTTACTGAAGATGGCAATGAGTACAGTATGGAGTAGAGTAGAAGCCAGAGATGTAGTCTGGCTGGACAAGGGAACCCCTAGGTATAAGGTGACTTTGTGATGGAAGTATGAAGTGAAAACAGGACAGAATGTAGTGCTTGATACATAGCAGAAAGGTAGAGTGAGGGAGAAGGAAGGTAAGAGTTAGGGAGAAGAAAGATGGAGTCAGGGAGTTTACCCTTTTTTTGAGCTGTACTCCATGTCCCCTTTTTTCGATAAGGGCTAAGGCATTGCCCCTGGGTAGAGGACCTTGTTTTGGAGCATATAGCTTTTTATGACCAGATGCCCTTCCTGATGTCTACCAGTGACCCTTGGGTAGATGCGAACCTCTGACCCTTCAATCAGGCCTGGACACTCTTAACCCACTGAGTCACGGCGGGTACATTCCCCCCACCCCCCACCCCCTGAAGGAACTAATGAACAAGACAGGTGCCAGAGGAGGGGGGGGGGAGGGAACATACTGTACTGCTGTATTTGTGAATTTGGGGAAAGCATTTAATACAGTGTCATGGTTGACAGCAAAAATGGGCTGTGGAAAGACAGGTTAGTGATGCAGCTGCTGTATGAAGAGGCAACGGTGTGTGTGAGAGGATGGAGGGTGAAACAAGGAATTCTGTGAGTGGGGTGCATCAGAGTTCTGTGTTGAATCCTATGCTGTTATCTTGGCACTTAAAGTCATTGTCAGTTAGTTACTACCTTGGGAGCTTTTATGTACTGATGAATTATTTTTGAATGCTGAGAGTATTCAAAGGGCCAGAGAGAAATACGAGAGGTGAGAGGATGGAGTGGAAACAAAGGAACTGAAAATTAATACTTTACTAATAAACAGAGGTCATAGTCAGCTGGTGTGAGTAAAGTAGAACAGGGTATTGTGCCTTCTGCTGTGTGCAAAAATGGGGAGGGAATTCTGTTGTATACGGGGTATTACTGAATGGCACTGGCAAACTTTGGGAATAAATCCCTTATTGAAAAACAAAATCACATTATTCTACAATGATATGGAAAAAAAAAAAAAAATGAGCCACTGATGAGATGCAGGAGAACGATGGCCGTCTACAACAGCGGCAATAGAACGACCTGAAAGGAAGCTAGAGATGAAGGCACATATAGAAGGATAGAAACCGTAAGAAGGCAGCTTGGAAATTAAAGATTTATGCCAGACTTGATCAAAAGCCTTTGAGATGTCAAGTGCAATGGCAAAGCTTTCACCAAAGTCCCGAAAGGAGGATCACAGAGTCAATTTTCTCGAACAGAGTTTTGGCTGCAACACCACTTGCTGCTTCCTGAATTTCCAGGACCACCACCCAGAGAGCAGCTAAGTTCTTTCTGGACTCTGAAGCAATACTTAGTGTGGGCAGTGACCTGTATTTTCCGTTAATGGTGATACCCTGAACGGAAAATGACCCAGCACCCTGCTTCTTCGAGCCATCATCAGAGTAGGTCACCACGACTTGTTCATCAGAGTTTATAATCTTGACAGTCTCATCTACTGTGCACACCTCAATGCTCTAGCCTCCTTCCCTGACTCTCTTGGATTCTGGCAGGGTGTCCATATCAATGACCTCTGGGTTATCGTGTGCCTTCCAGTTTGTGTCAAACATGGGGTTTCCAACTGTGATGACGGCTGCTACAGCCTGTGCTTCACACATGTGGTAGCATTTCTCCAGTTTATAAACGCTCACAATACAGTCATTACTCGTTTTACAATGTTTTGGTTTACAGTATTTCGCTACAACGATAATAGAAAAGTTCCACCCCAAAGTTCGATTTACAATAAATTTTCTGCTATAACGATTTTGCCATCAGTTGTGGCAAACAGTTTTTCCACTTTTTATGCATTTCTGTAAGTCTGGGCACATTTTAACCGACATAGTTGAGTTCCTGGACATCAAAAACATATATTTAGACACCAAAACAATATTTTCATGCGAATTAAAAGCAGAGATTGAGGCATATTGTCTTTGATTATACCTTCATTTTTGGCGAAAAAAGTTGCATGTATATGTCGAGTTCAAAGGCCATTTACTGGAATTTGACCACTTATCCAGATGTCTACCCAAGATTTTTCTGAACCTTAGATGGTATACTTGATTAATCTGAAGAGTAATTTTTTGCCTCTCCTATGCATGGAAACCACCCCCCAGCTCCAGTAGGGTGAAGTCAAAGGTTTTTCGTCTCTTTAACTCTCCTCCTCTTACTGGCTCCTTTCAACCTGTGTCTCTTCGCCACATTGTTGCATCTTTTTCTCTTTTCTGTCGCTACATCAGTGGTCACTGCTCCTCTGAACTGTCTGCTTGCATCCCCCTACCTCTACGACGGGTGCGTAGCACTCGTCTAGCAGCAAACTCTTATCCCATTTCTGTCCAGCTCTAATGCAAGAGTTAACCGTTACTCCCAGTCCTTCATTTATGCAACAGGTCAACTCTGGAACTGTCTCCCTTTGTCTGTATTTCCTACTTATTATGATATCTAGTCTTTCAAACACATTGTGTCCACGCATCTCGAAATGAACGGATCTTGAATTTGGCTCTCTTTTGTATTGTTTTTGTTTTGTTTTTTTTCTTGGAAGGAATAGTTTGTGGGCTCCTGGCCTTTGGCTCCTTCTTCATTGCATTAAAAAAAAATAATAATAATAATAAAAAAAATGAGGCACAGGGAGTATTATGGAGGCTTGGTTTCTGGATGGACTCCGGATATGCTTCAGTCCAACCAGTTGACAGTCACCATAGAAGGCTGCATATCACTCCATCATCTGGTTATATGGTTACCACCCAGCATTGTAAACAGTTTCCTCAGTTACAGGAACCCATTAGGCTTGTTACTCAGTGTAGAGCCACCTGCACGGGAAAAATAATAAAATGTGACAGGATGGCAATGGAGAAGTAGGAAGAGAGGACACACAGAATGAGAAAGGGGAAGGAAGAAGTAGGTGGGACTATATCAAGGGAATGAATGATGGTTGTGGATTTGGAGAAGGCATTTGATAGAGTTCCATGGGTGATAATAAAAATGGGCTGTGAGAGAGCTGTGAGAGGCCAAGGATGAGATGGGGGAATGGAGTGGAGAGGTATATGCAGTGGCGTCACCAGGGGGGGCTTAGCCCCTCCAAATCAAGGACTCAGCCCCCCCAAAATTGCAGCCCCCCAAAATAATAATAATAAAAAATCACCAGCTTACATACTATGCTTGCAGCTCGGCATTGACCCACCTAGCTTTCCCCCAACCCCCTAAAGCCAATCCACTTTTATTCGTGCATCCATATTAGTTTAATACAATATTATTTATAGCTATATAATGTGATTAGTTATTCACAATTTACGTAAACCTGACTCAAATCGTAATAGTTATAATATATTAGTTTCCCATATACTTTTTCCAACCTTGGTTTTCTTTGAAAAATTTATTGCACAAAGAATGCAAGAATGTATCACATTTATCAGACTTATTATATATTTACAATATATAATATGGTATATATTAATCACGGAGCTTTAAAATTGGATTATGCAGTCTAAAATATCTGATCTATGCAATTTTTCACAAATTCTAATGTTCAGAGTATAGGAACTCGGAATGTTTGTTTACAGGGAAATGTCTGTGAACTGCGACTATATCCTGTTTTGTTTTCGGTTTTATTTGAATGTATTGGTTTCAGTGGCTGTATAGATACTACGTTCCGGTATATTGCTAGCCACCTCACTGTACCTGTTCATTTTTGTTTTTACAGATATGAGATCTAGCCTATACTCTATACAAAGAGTCAGCAGTGCTTGGTTCAGTCGACACTCGACTGTCAGAACTGAATGTCATTTCTCTTTTATGGGCTATTCTACAATAATACATTTGCGGATATCAGCCAGCAGCCACTCAAGTGATGAAAAGGTCATCTAAAAATCCTCAGGGACAGGGTGACATAAGGAAATTCTTTCGCACCCGCACCTCCAAAGATGACTCAGATGAGTGCCAAGAAAAAGTGGCTGTTATTGGGAATGAGGTGCCAGAAGCAACCCCAGATAACCCCAAAGCTGAACTCATTCAGACATGTGTAAGTAGCCCTATATCAAACTATTTCAGTAGTCATTTTATGAAGCTTAGGCCAGGATTTTTTTTTATTGATTTATTTTTAAATTGGCTAGGCCTAGGCTATTTCTCATTGTTGCAAATATATTGTCCTAAATGTACAGAGTGAGAAAGTAGGCCAAAAATCTCTCTCTGCAATGAACTGCAATTTTAGTTTACATTCACTGATAAGTAATACTGTGAAATAAATGAAAAAAAAAATCCACATTGCATTATGTCACTGTATGGCAGGATAGCACTTTTTATAGAATACAATTTTTTTTGTAATTTTGTTTTATCAAAATGGTTTTTATAATGTAATTGCTGTATGACTTTGAGTTACTTGTTTTAGAATAATATTATATATATATATATATATATATATATATATATATATATATATATATATTTTTTGTGAATGGCTTTGTTTTCCTATCACAGTACCGGTAATGGAAGATAAATTTTGGCAATTATATCTATATATATATACATTGAATAAAGAGCTTCTTTGAATTATCAAATTTAATATGGTAAGACAAAGAAACTGTTATGATACCACATAATACTAGCAATTGAAGAAAAACTATTATCTGCAAAAAAGCTTTATACAGTTACCTTGTACACGTTATATCATAAGGCTTACCGATACCTGGTATTAGGCCCATCAATATTCATGTGTCCTATAAGTTTCTTATTAATAGCCTATGAGACCTTATTTTACTTTTTCTTCCTCTATAGGCCTCAAAAATGCCTCTAAAGCTGCTCAATTTCCGAAAAATTTTCCGGGGGGGCTTACAGCGCCCCCCCCCCGTGCCCCCCTGCTGCATAGGCTCGCTTCGCTCGCCCCCTCCCCCCCTTCTACATACACCAGGGCTACAGCCCCCCCAAAATCTAACCCCTGGTGACGCCACTGGGTATATGAGAGAGGGATGTGTGAGCTGGGAGCAGGGCAGTGAAATGGCGGGGGACAGGGCGACACGGAGACACTTTTGTTTGTGGCCACCCGTTACGGGATTAAGGCGTCTGGCAGTAGATAGATAGATAGAGAAAACTGTATCGAAATGGATTGTCAGGTTGACGTGAAATTTTATGAATGGGCAGCTGCTGTACATGTGAGAGTGAATGGAGAGTTATGTGAGGAATTATCAAGTTCATACTGGCGTTCACATGAAGCAGGAATAACAAGGGGCTTATTGCCACATGTTAAGGTTACCTATTTATCTATTGCCATAAGGGGTGGCCACAAGCAAATCACCTCCGTGTTGCCCTGTCCCCTGCCATTTCATTGCCCTGCTCCCAGCTCACACCCCCCTCTCTCATATACCTCTCCACTCCATCTCATCTCCTTGGCCTCCCTCTCCCTCTTCCTCCCCTCCACCTCACTCACATACACTCTCCTCATCAGTCTCTCATTCTGGTGAGAAAAAAAAGAGTGGATGTGAGGCTACAAAGATTTAACAAACATGTGAGAAAAGAATAGACAGGATTATCTCCCACCCTCCACACCATCCAGGAAGGGAGGGAGGCAGGAAGAAAGGTAGGGAAGTGTTTTTAAAATGATCAAGCATTAGAAATTTTATAGGAAAGGGAGAAGCTGTGCATTAAATAATCACTAATGTACACTTATAAATAAATAAATAAAGTTTCAATATGTAAGTGTCTGACCCATAGGGCATGATTTATTTATTTATTTTTTTATAGCCAAGATTGAGGTCATAGTAACAGACATTTACAGGAAGTCATGCATTACCAGCAGATTCCCTTTGACCTTGCCTGTTTATCTACCTGTATCTATCTGTATAACTTACCAGACACGTTAATCCTTCAAGGGGTGGCCACAGACAAATCGCCTCCATGTCACTGTCTTCTGCCATTCACAAATCCTCTGATATCTCTCACCACTCCATCCCACCATCTTAGCCTTAGTTTCCCCTAATACCTCACTCATACAGTCTCCTGGTCAGTCTCATTCTCTGTTCTCCACACGACTGAACCATCACAGAGTATTTCTCGTAACATTTTCAGTCACATCCACATCACAGTGCTTGTCACCTTCATCATTTGTCGTTGTTTTTCCATATAATTCCACATGCACCTCTCATATACCTCTTTTTCACTCCACATGCTCCTCTCAGATAACATTTTTTCACTCTTTGCCACTCTTCCACTGCTCTCACCCTTGACCTGTGTCCTTTCACCAGGGATGAGACCAGCATGTTAACCCTGTGGAGGAGTCTGGTACTACCCAAGCTTGAATAAAAGTTCAGTAGCAAGAGGGGAAGATCCTGCCACGTCAAAGGATATTTCACAAACGTGTTAACCTGCACCGTAGAAGCCTTCAAGCCGAAATCAGACGCCTTCCTGCGAAAGATGGGAGACACACCACCTCTTGCCGCTTACTGCGACAGGCTAGGGTATTTGCAAGAATATATTGATGCCACGGCACTGCGTAACTGAGGCTAAGTGGCTGAGATCTCCATAGGGTGTCATAAGGTAAGGCTAAGCTTCACTTCCATATGATAGAGTAGGGATCATTGTATTGTAATAAAGTTTCTCCCTCTTTCTCTCTATCTCTATCTGTTTATCTATCTACTTGTCTTTTTCTCTCTCTCTGTCTTTCTAAGCTCACTTCCCTATTCCTTTTGACCTTCTACTATCTCATATTCTCCATCAGCTCTGCCTACACAGTGTCAGTCATCAGTAAACTCCATGTAGGGTTATTGCCTTGGGTGTGCTGTGTGGCAGATCATCTGTGCTGCACCATCTGTCTATCTATCTTTTTATCTATCTATCTAACTATAGCCCGACGCCCTAATCCCGCAAAGGGTGGCCACAGACAAAACGCCTCCAAGTTGCTCTGTCACCCACCATTTTACTGCCCTCCCCTCAACTCACTCCCCCCTCCCTCGTATATCACTCAACTCCATCCCTCCACCTCATCCTTGGTCTCTGCACCATACTGTCACATATAAACAGACTGTCAGGATTATAAAACGAAAGCAAAAAAACTTATATTTATGGAGGGGTAAACAGCACCCTTAGGAACCAAACTGTTTGTACAGGTGTACATGGCCGAAAATTCTGGTCAGTACCTGGTATGACTAGTTTCGTTTTTGAAGGCTCCAACGTGCATGTGTCAGCCTTGGTCACCTAATGGTGGCTCTCCATGCTGCTCAATCTCTGGCAGCCTCCCTGTTCAGTCCGTTAACCCTGAGGTCACACTTAATGACCTTGTCCCAGGTCCTTTTTGCTGTACCTCTTGCAACCCCACCCCTAAAATTAACTCTTCTCACTTTCTGCACCCAGTTATCATCCCCTATCCTCTCCACATGCCCAAACCACCTCAATCTACCTCTCCTCATCACAACACCAATACACTCCAGTCCCACCCCACCTCAACTCTTCTGTTGTAAACCTAGCTACCCCAGGCCTTGCACTCAGGGATGCACTGCACATCCACCTAATCATTGCCATTTCTGTACATTTAAGCCTGTGAATATCCTCTTCCTTTACTGCACAGGTCTCACTACCATACAGCATTACATTCGTAGCACACGTTGCATACAAAGACCCCTTAGCTCATGTGAAATCTTTTGTGATTGAAAGTGTTTAGAAAAGTACTTTGATGTGGTTTGGCCAAGTGGAAAGGATGGAGAATGAGAGACTGGCTAGTAGAGTGTATGAAAGTTAGACTGGCTGAAAGAGTGTGTAAGAGTCTGAATAGCTGGAATATTTTTTTTTTTTTTTTTTTTTTTTTTTTTTTTTTAATGCGAGGAAGAAGGAACCACAGTCTGAGCCCACATTAATGTTCCTTCCAAGAAAGAAACAAAAACAATACAAAAGAGAGCCAAATTCAAGATCCGTTCATCTCGAGGTGGAAGGGGAGACCAAGAATGAGATGGAGGGATGGAGTGGCGAGATGTATGAGACAGAGGAGTGTGAGTTAGAGAAGGGTAAACCAAGTAGAAGAGGACAGGGCAACATGGAGATCTGTTTGAGTCAGGTGGAAGGGGAGACCAAGGATGAGATGGAGTGGAGAGAGATCGGAGAGCGGATGTTGAGTTGCAGGGAGGTCAGTGAAATAGCAGAGGACAGGGCAATATGGAGATTTGTTTATGGTCACCCCTAATGGGATTAAGACGTCTTGCAACAGATAGACAGACATCAGATGAGTTAAAGCTAAGGACTACTGTAACCCTCCAGTGTTGCACAAATGAACCTGTGTGTGTATGCAAATTTTAAGGGTACAAATAAATGAGAAAAGTAATCTTGAAGTATAAACACACCCTCAGTAGTTGACTAAATTATACCCAGCAAGGAGATATCATGTAGATGGTTAGTTCTGCACTTTCTAAGGTAAAAATATAGAAGTGATCTTTTTTTTTGTCTGTCTTTGTATGCCCACCATGTCATACATAATTAGGGATTTTTTAGTTTCATCATGTAAGTTGATTATTGTTGCAACAGGAGTTAGGGTATAAAAATGTACATGAAAACATTATTGTGATGAGGATTGATAGATTGAGATGGTTTGGGCATGTGGAGAGGATGGAAGATGACAACTGGTATGGTGAGAGATTTTGATGAAGAGTTGAGAAGAAGGATGGAACTAGAGTGTATTGATGTTGTGATGAGGAGGGGTAGCTTGAGACGGTTTGGGCATGTGGAGAGGATGAAAGATGACATCTGGGTGTGGAGGGTGAGAGGTGTGAACGTTGAGGGTAGAGTTGAGAGGAAGGATCGGACCGAAGTGTATTGGTGTTGTGACAAGGAGGGGTTGATTGAGATGGCTTGGGCATGTGGGGAGGATGGAGGATGGCAATTGGGTGGGGAAAGTGAGAAGTATGAATGTCAGGTAGGGTTGTGAGAGGCAGACTCTAAAAGACCTGGGACGAGGTTATAGAGTGTGACCTCAGGGATAAGGGACAGAATAGGGAGGCAGCCAGAGATCAAGTAATGTGGAGAGTTGCCATTAGGTGACCAAGGCGAATGTATGCAATCAGGTTGGAGCCTTTATAAACAATATGATATGACACAATCTTATTGCACTTGCACTTGCCAGTATGATGCTTTAAGTGTATTAAGTGGTAAATCTACCAGGCATCGCCCCCTTTTGTGTGTGTGTGTGTGTGTGTGTGTGTGTGTGTGTGTGTGTGTGTGTGTGTGTGTGTGTGTGTGTGTGAGTGAGAGAGAGAGAGAGAGAAAGAGTGCTGAGTCTGTTCCTGAATGTTGTTAAGTCTGATTCCATTATTTGTTATGAAAGACACATTAATTCAATCTATGGTGACATTTTTTTTTTTTTCACTCTGTAATATGTAAATTCTCAAATGCAAGAGTTAACCATTACATTCAGTACTTCATGTATGCAACAGGTCAACTCTGGAACTGTCTTTGTATTTCCTACTGTCTGTGATCTTTAGTGTTTTAAATACAGTGTGTCCAGGCATCTTGAAATGATTGGGTCTTGGAATATGGCTTCTGTTATCGTGTTTTTATTGTTTCTTGGAGGGAATAATCTTGTGGGCTTGTAGCCTTGTGTTCCTTCTGTGCATTAAAAAAAAAAAAAAAAAAAGTATCAATCTATTACCAGATGCCTCCAGGGGTGGCCACAAACAAATTGCCTCCATGTCACTGTTGTTGTCCCCAAATGATATTGTTCTTGATGCCACCAGATACGTTTCTTACCAGGTAAACTTAAGGTTCAGAAGGAAAGGACTAATTGTGTAAATATATTTTTCAGGTGCGTGAGTTGATTGTCACCCATGGAAGCTGCCTAGAGAGAGGCGGAAAGAAGAAGAAGAGGAATCCCCAGCTAACTTGAAACTGTTAACCCCAACACCTGCCTGTAGAATGTGGTAAGTGTGTGAATGTGATGCCTCTTTGTTCTTGTTATTGCTTCAGGCCCATCAGGATATGAAGCTTTGTGTGTGTGTGTGTGTGTGTGTGTGTGTGTGTGTGTGTGTGCACGTGCGCGCGCTTATAGTGAAGGTATGTGTGGCATGTTACCATAGGGCACATGTGGTTTTGTTGCTTTCATGTATCTCGGTTTGTTTATCTGTGGGTGAAGCGATGAAAGTGAATCAAAAGGTAGATTATGAAATATAGTGGACTGCAGTCTGATGTTGCTCTTCTCCTGCAGTCCACCATCCTTTCTCTCTGTCTATCTATTACCAGACGCCTTAATCCCATAAAGGTTGTCCACAAGCAAATCGCCTCCATGTTGCCCTGTCCCCCGCCATTTCACTGCCCTGGTCCCATCTCACACCCCTCTCTCTCATATACCTCTCCACTCCATTCCTCCATCTCATCCTTGGCCTCCCCCTCCCTCTCCTCCTCTCCACCTCACTCACATACATTATCTTCATTAGCCTCTCACTCTCCATCCTCTCCACCATTCTCCTAATTTGAAATTGTGGGTTGAGGGAGGTTGTATATTAATGTCACCAGGTGAAGGCATCCCTCTTTAGCGTCAGTTCTTTTTTTATTTTAATATACACAGTTAGTGGATTTATACAAACCAAGGATGAACATTTTTATTTTTTCCATCATCCTCCATGCAGAGATAGGGAAGGTGTTGAGGGATGTTTAAATACCTGGGCAGCTCCACCACTCTCACACATCAGTGCCACCACATGAAGGCCTAAGTAAAGGAAGTCTAAGTATTGGACCTTATGTTGTATATGTGTTGGTCAGGAAATTATATTCATCTTGGATATGTGTTAGGAGTGTAATGCTGGATGGTAGTGAGACATGGGCAGTAAAGGAAGATATTCATTGGCTCAGACATACAGAGGACAGTGATTAGATGAATGTGTTGTGTGTTCTTGAATGCTACGCCTGGGAGGGCTAGGTTTACAATGGAAGAGTTGAGAGTAGGAAGGGACTTGAATGTACCTTTGATTTCACTTCTGTAACCCAGGAACACACGTACACCTGTGAGTGGTAACCATTTTTGTGAGGTGAACCATTTTATGAGGTGAAGTGAAGCCAACTATGGTGCCCCTGTTAACTGAGTGGAGAGATGTAAATGGGTCATTCCATCGTGAGAAACGTTATATTCAGAGATAAGTTACTGATCTACTCTCACTTGTATTATGTAGGCAATATAAATAAATGCTGTTTGCAAGGTATACTACCAACACCTCACAATACATTATGCCATGGTCAGATTATTCATATGTTTTTATTCTGACTTTATATAAATTTTTAAAAGTGGCGTGAGAAACGTTACTGCGATGCTACCCCACCTTTTACTTTGCGTGAGTATTTTCAATAACTCTGTGATTTTACTGGTTAGGTCAAGAAGTGCTTTATATCAGTCATATGTCAGTGTATGAGGATCATATTCATAGCCAGCAAATTCTATTTCCCCTAAGAATTTTGCTACTGTTAAGGGAAAATGTGACCGTGAGACACGTAACAGGAAAGGTGAGAAACGTTACTTGTGCGATTTATATTTTTCATATAATGGGGTGCTTTCAAAGCTAGTATTCCGCCAGATGGCTCCACTGTTGCAGTAAACACATTCCCCGCACTGTTTAAAAAGCATATTTTTCTTTGTTAAATATCTATACTGTTGTGTGAAAATGTGGATCATGGTAATGTCATATGCCGAAATATAAATAATACAAATAGAACACGTACATATAACGTATCGTGAAGTGTTTATATTTATCATAAACGGAAATTAAAATATCACTGATGGCATGTGATGGCAACCCGTCCTTCCAGTGACCCTATATTATTTAATTTCTGCTACATTTAGTGCAAATTTGGTTCTTAATGCATTGTCTGTTCAGACTGAAAAAGTACGCCTAGTGGGTATCTAGACTCATCCAGTTTCTATGTGGGCAGAAATTTAATGTTGAGTAAATACTGGCATTCAACATTTTGCTCGCTTCCTTCACGCATGCGCACCACAAGACAGTCCCGTGTTTAATTTTTTTCACGAGGGATGTCAAGTTTCCAGGAAAAATTTTATTTTGATGGCGTGTAATGTCACGGATTCACTCAGAGTAGAAACAAGCTAAATTCATAACATTCGTCATTGGTTCATAAGTGACTATGTACAAGGCAGTGTGTTTCACTGAGCGATATCTTTGTGTGATTGTCATTCCCACATCTTGCCTCTCTAGCTGTTAACTAAGCTACGCCGATTTCTCATGTCCCTGTACCCGACGTTGGTTGCATTACTGTCGTAAATGGACACACCCACAAACACATATAGTTCAGTAATGTGAGTTCCTGACTGTTGAGCTGAGAGAGAGAGAGAGAGAGAGAGAGAGAGAGAGAGAGAGAGACCTTCCCCTGCAGCTTCCTTGCACCATGAGTGTCATATTCACATGTATCATTGTAGCTTTTTGTAAATAAAGTGTTACAGTGAAGTTTTGTCTTTTTCTGTTGAGAACTAGTGGTTATTTTAATTTTTACATTTCACCAAGTGCCTACCAAATAAATACCTTAAGGTCATCTTATCATCAATATCTCACACACATTGCCCCCACTTGGCAAGTCCCTAATGGTATGGTCATGTGAGAACTGTCTCCAGGCCACCTGTCCACACACATATGTTTGTAAGATCTTCCACTGACTGAGTCAGTAGCTTGTGCACATACCAGTCCTCTTGACCTGGATGCAATCTCAACTGGGGGTAGACATTTAAGAGGATGCAGTAGTATTTACTCATGTGTTCTCACGTTTGCATATATATATATATATATATATATATATATATACATATATTATATATATATTATATATATATATAATATATATATATATATATATATATATATATATATATATATATATATATATAAGCGTGAATACTGAACTTGACTCCGTGTGAATCTTGTGGATCACTTGGAGGCGATGTCTTGGCTTGTATACCTTCCACAGTCGTCTGTCCTCGGTGAGACCGGGCAAAGAATGACGCGTAAACGATCTTGGTTTTGGGACGGTTCCTCAGCCCGGATGATTTATGATGGTGAATGCCAGTATTTACTCAGCATTAAATTTCTGCCCACATAGAGACTGGATGAGTCAAGATACCCACTAGGCGTACTTTACACTCTGAACAAACTATGTATTAAGAATCTAACTTGCACTAAATGTAGCAGAAATTAAATAATATAGGACCACTGAAATGGCGGATTGCCATCACATGCCATCAGTGATATTTTAATTTCAGTTTATGATAAATATAAACAATTCAAGATACGTTATATATACGTGTTCTATTTGTATTATTTATATTACGGCATATGACATTACCATGATTCACAATTTTACACAACAGTGTAAATATTTAACAAATAAAATTATGCTTTTTAAACAGCGCGGGAATGTGTTTACTGCTACAGTGGAGCAATCTGACGGAATACTAGGCTTTTCAGAAGCACCCCATTACAAAATCATCTTTTATGAAGACAATTGACAATCGTCATGGTCGAGCCTGCCACAGACGTCGTAGGACACGCATGCTCATGAATCATATGCTGCATTTGTTTGTGTGCACTTGTGATAGGATTAATGTCATTCCTACTTACAAAACCACTTACACTCTCCAATGAATACACACAACAAGAGCTTATTCATTTGTATGAGTCATACAAAAAGGTAAAAATATTCTAATCTGGCAAGTCTAGCAACTAGCCAGCTCATTCATCCCTTATAATTTAATGTTTTCCATGTTAATTCTTTAGAAATGAGTAGATTTGTATCTCTTAATATATGGTTTCAATGAGGAAAGTCATATTTTCCTCCTCTGAGACGATTTACTAACTTAAATTTATTAGTGCCTAAATTCGCCTTCAGTCAATGATTTCGACAAACCGTCCCAAATCCAGGAACGGTCAACAGTCATTTTTTGCCTGCTCTGAGAGAGGTCGGAAGGCTGGACTGAAGTCGAGAGGACGCACGCTGAGAATCTGAGATGTCAGTGTAATGCTGTGTTTTTAAGGCGACTTCTCGTCATAAAAACACGAGCACTGGGACGGGGTCCTTTGGCTAGACCGGATGTAATGCACTAACAAAGGAACAGGGCATAAAAAGAGACAGTACACCGAATCACATCTATTGCTTAAATTCTATCCCTTACAGTGCTACATACACAATATTTGATACACAATAACACAGAGATACAATAATACACTTATAACTGGATCCAATCTACTTTTGCACAGGGCACAGTGGCAGTGACTAATAAAAGTTATGTTAAACAGTGATATCGTAGCAAGTCGTGCTTAAACATTAAACAGTTCAGTTCCCCCTCTCAGAAAGGAAGCTGGGAGTTTTCTGTGGAGTCGAAGGTAGGTGTGTGAGTGAGCCGAAAGGCTAGTGAAGTGCTCCCCTGCGACTAGGTGACAGTGTCGGATGTCGCCATACGCACCCTACCTTTATTATAGTATCATATCCCCCACAGACTCCTGATCACAGTGTATATAAGTGAAACTCCCCCGTTTATTATTATCCACCCGTGACACGACAAATGTTCTCGATTGACCATCGCAGTGAAGTGATATCTCTCCTCAATAACAGTAACCCATATCCCTGACTGCCCTGTGCCCTGTGCAAAAGTAGATTGGATCCAGTTATAAGTGTATTATTGTATCTCTGTGTTATTGTGTATCAAATATTGTGTAAGGGATAGAATTTAAGCAATAGATGTGATTCGGTGTACTGTCTCTTTTTATGCCCTGTTCCTTTGTTAGTGCATTACATCCGGTCTAGCCAAAGGACCCCGTCCCAGTGCTCGTGTTTTTACGACGAGAAGTCGCCTTAAAAACACAGCATTACACTGGTGGCAAGCGGTGGTCCTAGATCCGAGTAACGCACGGAGGAACGCGAAAGGGAACTTACAATGGCAGCTAAACCGCACATCCAATTGCCGAGGTTCAACCCGGACCAGTGTGACATAGACGTGTATTTGGACATGGTCAAACCCCTCCTAGACATAGGGTTTGACTCTGACAGAGAAAAGATCGCTGTCACTCTACCTAACTTGGGAAAAATAATCACTAGTGTCGCACCAAAAGTCGTCCCAGAACTGTCATGGGACCAATTCTCACAAATAGTGAGACAGGCTTTCACGCCATCCATAGGCCGAGTTGTCGCTCTTTCTCAACTCGACGCCCTCACCTACGACGGGAACCTGGATGACACATTCACCCAGGCTAGGCGCCTCGTCAGCGCCGCCTATCCCGAGGCACCACCCAATGCCCGGGATATCCATACATTCAACGCACTGTTGAGAATCCTCCCCAGCATAGTCAGGGAGCATTTCTCAATCTACGACCCCTCAGGGGACATGGAAAATGACCTACAACTCGTCCGACGTCTGCTCGCCGCCCGCCCCACACCACAGCCACTCCACGCGGTGACACGTTTTCCTACAAGGCAACAACCCGCTTCCAAACCTAAACTGCCACCACATCAGCCAGCTACTGAGCCGCCCACAGTCCCTAGAGCTTACCCCCAAAAGAAGCGCTCAGACCCGAGGGAACAAGGAAACCTCATCACCATTAACCCCTGGGAATTCACGGCTTGCAGCCGCACCTGCCCTCTACACGACATTAGGGAACAGCTCAAAGCTAGCAGGCGCAGAGGTTTTCAACAAGGGCGCAAGAAAGTATCCTCCTTAGCCGACGATGCCCAGGAAGATGACACACCCACGCACACCCTCTCGGGAACAGACGACGACGACCAAGAGGACACCACTCCACAGCAAATGGATTTTTAGGCCCGCCCCCGCACCTCCCCACGGTGGCGGGGGCCACCTCACACAACTACAGACCCCCTGTTTACGACAAAATCTGGCTAAATGGGGTCAAGGCACGTCTACTAGTGGATACGGGAGCAGCCAGATCGTGCCTCTACTCCCACTTCTACTCCCGCCACATGGGTGCATTCGGCCCCCTCTTCCCCACCTCAGCCAACCTTGTCGACGCAGGGGACGGCCCCCTGCCTATCCGTGGGGAAACTCGGGCCCTCCAAACCCACACCCATCAGCAAATATCCACTAGCCACCCATTTATCATATTCGACTCAACATGCAGTCAATACGATGGATATTTAGGGCTGGACCTCCTACAGAAATTACATGCCACCATTGACTGCCACCAACGCCGCCTCCACTTCAATCCAGCCCACCACAACCAACCAGCAGTGAGGACTAAGGAAGAAAAAAAAAAAAAACAACGAAAGCTCGCCAAAAACTCACACCTCCACACACTACCATCAGACACTCACCTGTCCCATACCACAGACACACCTACACCCTACCCAGCCCCTCACACCACTAGACTCCCATCCCCACCACCAACCACTCATCATCTACATCCCTCCCCATCTTTTCCAGCCACTGTCGCCTCCTCTATCACCATTCCACCACATCATGAAGCTTGGGTAAAACTTAATAAACCTTCCCATACCTCCGTCCTCTTCTCACCATCCATCCCCACCGGACCACTCTCCTCCTGTCTGTTAAGCCCTACCTTCCTTCCCCCACATGCCCAAGAAATCCGTGTCGCCAACCTCGCTACCACACCACTAACCTTACCAAGAGGACTCATCATCGGCGACACTGAAGAAGCCAAACCATGCCAAACACCGCCCCCAGACCCGCCCACCCTATCCACCCTACCATCACACCTATCCCCAGCCCAAACCAACAGCCTCCGACAACTCCTCCTGGATTTCCAAGATCTATTCTCCTCAGGCCCGACCGACCTTGGCCATACCACCTATCTCAGCCATGAGATACACACAACAGGACCTCCAATTCGCCAACCATCACGACGGAAAAATCCTAAGCAACGAGAGGAAGAAGACCGGCAGGTCCAGGACATGCTAGATGCCGGTGTGATCTCCAACTCTACTAGCCCATGGTCCTCTCCGGTGGTACTCGTTAGAAAAAAAGACGGGACAATGCGCTTTTGCGTTGATTACCGCCGAGTAAATGATGTCACAGTCAAAGACGCCACTCCCCTGCCACGTATCGACGACTCCCTAGACTCCTTACATGGCTCAACATGGTTCTCCACCTTGGATCTACAGTCGGGGTACTGGCAAGTCCCTGTGCATCCCGACGACAAACACAAAACCTCCTTCTCCACATCCAACGGCAAACATTACGAGTTCAATGTCCTCCCTTTCGGACTCTGCAACGCTCCTGCCACATTCTCCCGTTTAATGGAGTCAGTCCTTAGCGGTCTAACCTGGGAGACTTGCTTAGCATATCTCGACGACGTCATTGTTTTCAGTCGTACATGGGCCGACCACCTTCACCGCCTCAAGCAAGTGTTCCACCGCATACGCCAAGCAGGACTTAAACTGAAACCTACGAAATGTGTGTTAGCAGAGAGATCAGTTTCCTTCTCAGGGCATCTAATTAATGCAGAGGGCATCTCACCAGACCCAGAGAAACTTCGAGCCATCGCAGACATCCCACTCCCCCGCGACGTGCATGAAGTCAGAGCATTTCTGGGGTTGACATCATATTACAGGCGATTCGTCAAAGGATTCGCTGACATCGCAAAACCTCTCCGCGAACTAACAAAAAAGGGCGAACCCTTTTTATGGACGGAGACAAGACAAACAGCCTTCACCACCCTCAAAGCAAAACTAACCACCTCGCCAGTAGTCGCGTTCCCAGACTACAATCTTCCCTTCCGCCTCTACACCGATGTGTCCCTCATCGCCATAGGAGCCGTCCTTGCCCAGGTACAAAATGGCAAGGAACACATCATCGCCTGTGCCAGTCGCACCCTTAACACGGCAGAGCGGAACTATGCGGCCACAAAACGTGAGTGCCTAGGGATCATCTGGTCCCTCGAGTACTTCAAATCCTACATCTCGGGCACCCACGTAGTAGTCATCACCGATCATCAATCCCTACAATGGCTACGACAGTCAAATACAAATAACGCCCAACTAATACGCTGGCGGGAAACCCTCGAAGAATACGACTTCGAAATTACATACCGACCAGGCAAGCTGCACCCACGTAGTAGTCATCACCGATCATCAATCCCTACAATGGCTACGACAGTCAAATACAAATAACGCCCAACTAATACGCTGGCGGGAAACCCTCGAAGAATACGACTTCGAAATTGCATACCGACCAGGCAAGCTGCACACCAACGCTGATGCCCTATCCCGTCTCCCAATCAACACCATCAAAGAAGAACCCGACCTGGTTAAAAAGGTGGTTTGACAAACAACGCCCCACTTGGATTCCACAGACCACATTTAACAAACTCCACCCGCATGGCGAACATCTTTTTGACCCAAACGGACACATTGTCCTCAGCCCAGCCACGGCCCACGACACCATGCTCCACCTCCATGCCCACAACGGCATCCACCTAGGAACTAAAAAGCTACTACAAATATTTAACGATATGTACTGGACTCCCAACCCATCTACCATCACAAAGAAGATCATACAATCATGCCGAGCATGCGCACTTGGCAAAGATATCACCCGAACACCAGGCCCTACAGGAAAAGTCACAGCACAAAAACCGTGGCAACTTCTCTCCCTTGACGTCGTCGGCCCCCTCACACCAAAATCCGGCTATAAGTACATAATTACCTTCGTGGATGTGTACTCTAAATTCATCATCGCCTGCCCAGCCAAGGACCACACAGCACCGTCAATCGCCGACGCCCTCACCCGACATGTTTTCCCTTATTTCGGGATTCCCCAGGCCATCCATTCGGACAATGCCCCTGAATTTACGGGGAAAATATGGGAAGAACTTGCCAACATCTTTGGATACAGCATCTCCCACTCATCTCCCTACTGGCCCCAAGGCAATAGCATATCCGAAAGAAGCCACCGCTCCCTGATGAACCAAGTCCGCACGCGCATTACGCAAACAGGAAATGAAGACTGGCCTGCACACGTTAAGATCGTGCAATGGGGGTTAAACACGTGCCCAAGGGAAGATGGAATAACCCCGCATGAGAGAGTGTTCGGGGAACCACCCCTACGCCTACCCCTCCGCCACCACCTACAACCGCCCACTCCACCCTCCAGCACCGACCCTCTTCACCACCTCAAACGCCGCCTCCACCACCTACACCTAAAGCAGGACCTAGCACCTGACACAACCCACTCCAACCCATACATACCTGGCCAATCTGTCGTGGTTGCAAATCTCCCTACCCCACCTAAGACCGCCCCCCGATTCAATGGACCTTACAAAATCGTGTGGGTGCCTAATCCTTATCAAGTCATCGTGGATCAACAAGGGCAACACTGCACATACAGAAACCGCCACGTGCGTCCCTTCAACCCACCCGACACCGCCCACCCCCGCACTAAGCCTACCTCCACCCAGGCCCGCACACCTGGCCACCCTGACCTTCCTCAACTTCACCCCCCAAACTCCTACTACTACTCCTTCTCCCCCCCCTCCTCACACTCTCCGCCTACCAGCTCTCCACCAAGCACACCATCACTGCAACCACCTCCCACCACCCCTACTTCGCAACCAGACACTCACCCACTAAACACCCATCCACCCACCACCCCCCAATCCACCCCACCCAGGCCACCCTCGCCACTACAACCGCCCACCTCCCCCGGGAATCACCCCAACCCCACACCCACCACCGACCTCCCCCATGACCACTCCCATTATACACGTCACACCGCACCACCAACCATCCACCCACCTCACCACCGTACACCCTCACCGCCACCACGCAATCAACCAGCCTCACCACCCACACCCACCATAACCACGACCACCACCAGATCGGGACGACTCTCACGCCCACCCACGAGATACACCCTGACACCCCCACCCAACACCCACTTATCCCAGAATCCACCATCACCACCCACCCCCAATACCTCCCCCATAACCCTACCCCTCCACCAAGCACGTTGGAACTTTCCTAACTCCCAATTCCCCAAAGTACAACGCTCCTCCCACCACATTAGCCCAAATAAAAGCACCACCCTCCCATCACTCTCCAGCATTCAAATCTCATCTCCCCACCAGGCACCATTCCCCGAGATGAAGATAACCAGGGTCCGATGGCAACCTCACAACCACCCGCCAACCAGAATCAGAGGCACCCACCACCTGCTACGCCTCCTACGCCGGACCAGCCAGCCATCCTCCCTCCACTTCACGCTCTGCCCCCACCAGGAGCCCAACCAATTCACCACACACTGGGTCAACTTCACCCAACACCTGACCCCGGCCTACCAGACAGCCACCTCCACTACCTACCACCTCCAGTCACGGGGCCGTGACTTCAATGATGCGGAGGGTGGTAAAATGCCCGCCGAGACCGCCACAGGACCTCCCACCTCACCACCCCCCACACCACCGCCGAGCCGCCACCCCACCACCACCCCAGGAGGACACACAGGTGAGGCTAGTGACCTCGGGCAAGAGGGTCATCGGGGCATCCCGGCCCTGAGCCCCTATTCCCCGCAAGTGCCCCAACCCCAGGCGTTCAGACAACCTGAACTACTGTGCGGGCGGGGTAGTGACCGTCAGACCAGGGGTGGGACTGAAAAGAGGTCAGTCCCAAGTAACACCGTCTTGACGGTCTTGCTACACCCTCTAGGGCAGGAAGAGGCCCAAGGGCAGGAAGAGGCCCAAGGCTACGGCCTTAAAAGAGAAATAGACACAGGCTACGGCCTGACAAAGTGTGTAAAGGGGAAGGTGACCCCAGGCTCCGGCCTTAACACGCTGAGGAGAGAGAGTTGCCTGTGTGCATCCCTCTCCAGTTGTACTTTGGCTACGGCCAGAATACGGTCCAGGGTAGAGAGACCCTGCTACCGTACGTGTAGCGCTACCCAATTACGGAAGCGGCGACTCGGGGCCGGCCTCTCGCCGGAGCAGACGGGTGATCCCGTTTCTCCGTTAGTCGTTTCCCGTACGGGCAGACACTCAGCTACGCTGGGGCACGTACCAGGGTGGAGAATTCCCTGATGGTAGGACGGTAGGATCTGTCCGTATTGGAGAGAGTGCGGCCCTTGGGCCCCTCACTCCGGCTTGTCCCCTACTGCGGGAGGAACACCACGTTGACGGCCTCTTGCCTCGGCGAAAGGGCGACCCCGATCACCCTACTGGTGTCCCTCGCACGCCGGGCAAGTTCACGGCACCAGCTAAAGTCCACACTAGGGGAAGTAGAGCCCCACCTCAGCCCAATGAACACACTCAGGGAACCACGAAGAGTGTGAGTCTCCCTCAAGCCTCTTTCCCTCCGGGGAGCCCTTTGTCGCCATCCAGGCTTCTTGGCCAAGCGGAGGCGTTAGAGTGGTGGCAAAGCCCGATTGCGGAGTTACCGCCCACACCCGGACGCTCCTTAGCACTGTTGGAGCCCTACAGGAGACGCTGCCGCAGCCCAGCCCTGACGGCGCCTCTCCCCCTGAGCACCTGCAGCCCCCGGACGCCCAGGCCTTCCACCATGGTCCCCGACAACGGCGACCTAGGCTCCCTCTCGCCCCGGCAGCAGAGGAAGCAGGCCCGAATCCTCCGACTGTTTGGTCCTAGTCCCGAGGGCCCCCGATCAGGTCGAGGCCCCCAGACTACAAGGCCTCCCTGCACCCCACCAGCGCTGCCCTAGGAAGGAGCCGCCCCTCAGGTCGAGGCCCTAAACAAGGGAGCCTCCCTGACAGTAAGTACCAGTGACTCAACTACCCAAGAAACAAGGGTAGAACAGTGACAGTGACCCCTAATACAGTGACAGTGATCCAATGCACAGTGGCAGTGTCTAATAAAAGTTATATTAAACAGTGGTATCATAGTAAGTCGTGCGTAAACGTTAAACAGTTCAGTCCCCCCTCTCAGGAAGGAAGCGGGGAGTTTTCTGTGGAACTGAAGGTAGGTGCGTGAGTGAGCCGAAAGGCAAGTGAAGTGCTCCCTTGCGACTATAGTAGCCGCAGCGAGAAATGAACGCTGTGGTGGGGCAGGCGGGATGACCTGGGATTCCCCCACTGTTGCCATATCCACATGTCACCGACCATAGAGGTAGGATGTCACCGACCATCGGCCACCGCTGCAGCCCCGCTCCATGATCCTTACCCTGTGTCTCTGGCTTTCTCTTTCTCTCTCGGTTTCTATATAAACTGGTGTATTTCCGAAACTAATTATGAAATTATTATGACTTTTGTTCCACACCACCACTGAGGTAAAAATCAAGGAGAGTTTTCTGTATAAAGGTTTCCCCCCCCCCTTGTCTGAGGGCAGGTCAGTTCTGGCGAGTGTATAATTATAGGTCAGGCGGAGGTATCGGCAAGGCCGCACTCCCCCACTCATATGCCACATTTAGGAAGGGGGGGAAACCTTTATACAGAAAACTCTCCTTGATTTTTACCTCAGTGGTGGTGTGGAACAAAAGTCATAATAATTTCATAATTAGTTTCGGAAATACACCAGTTTATATAGAAACCGAGAGAGAAAAAGAAAGCCAGAGACACAGGGTAAGGATCATGGAGCGGGGCTGCAGCGGTGGCCGATGGTCGGTGACATGTGGATATGGCAACAGTGGGGGAATCCCAGGTCATCCCGCCTGCCCCACCACAGCGTTCATTTCTCGCTGCGGCTACTATAGGTGACCGTGTCGGATGTCGCCATACGCACCCTACCTCTATTATAGTAACATCTCCCCCACAGACTCCCGATCACAGTGAATACAAGTGAAACCCCCGTTTATTATTATCCACCAGTGACACGACAATTACTCTCAATTGACAATACAATCGCAGTGAAGTGATACCTCTTCTAAGTAACAGTAACGCATATCCCTGACTGCCCTGTGCCTTGTGTAAAAGTATATTGGATCCAGTTATAAGTGTATTATTGTATCTCTGTTTTATTGTGTGTCAAATATTGTGTATGTAGCACTGTAAGGGATAGAATTTAAGCAATAGATGTGATTCGGTGTACTGTCTCTTTTTATGCCCTGTTCCTTTGTTAGTGCATTACATCCGGTCTAGCCAAAGGACCCTGTTCCAGTGCTCGTGTTTTTACGACGAGAAGTCGCCTTAAAAACACAGCATTACAGTCAGGATCGTACTGTTGTGTTCCCCTGTGCATTAATAGGGGTGGCCATCAGTTTCCTCAGATTATGAATGATGAAATTACAAAATAAACAATTTGGATAATATAGTGTCATATACAGTATGTATATATTTCTCAAAGTGGCTAATCAATCCAGAATAGAATATATTCTCTATAATAAGTATATATAGAAAAATATATGTATATATATAAAAATATGTGCTTTTCACTTTCACTCACAAAGTACACACTGCTTCCTACCCAGATGACTTAACACTCCCACACACACTTCATGACTGGTGTACTACAAAAAGACTCAGAATGGCCTCTTTTATGGTAGAACACAGTCATAACTCACACCTCACTATCAACAACATCCCCCTTGTCCCACATGCACACAAAATCTTTGGTGAAATGAAAGCACAGTAACAGAAGAATTTGGTAATATCTTGCAGCATAGAGCGGTTAGTTAGAAGCTGATCTGTAAAAATATTTATCTAAGACAGCTTTTCTGAAATTATCTTGATGTCCTCAAATGTGAATATTACAAAATCTTGGGTGCCGCAATATTAGTAAACAAAAGCAGAGTCTTGTCCCTGGGACTGTACCTTCAATGCGCATGCGCCACTTGGATATTTGGGATGTTACGAGCGTCGTACCGATTTTTTACTTATATTGGCTAGTAATCGACTTGAAGAGGGCAATTACAAAGTATTTCGTTCCAGCCAATAGTGAGTAATGTAACTCTACCTCTTTCAGTGCAATAAAAGACTACTAATGCAAAATAAATGAGGATCTTGGAGTTCATTTGATGCTAGTCTAGCTGGATAAATATTTTTTACGTATTACTATGAAAATTATAAGTAGTTTGCCTTCATTTCTTCTCAATTATTTGAGAAAAAAATAATTCCTCTACACATTACAAACATTAATTTGAATCATAAGTCCACACAAAGATATATTATTAATGATTCATGGAAGTGCGACTGCTCACTGTCAGTGGCAGGCTCGACCACTTCAATGGCGGCCCCAAAGCACCCCATTGTATCACAAAACAATGTAAGTCATGTATTAATGTGAAACACGATAAATTAACCAAAACATGATTCTTGTAAACCATGTTGGGGGTGATGCAGCGGAAAAGAACAATGTAATTTTGAATATTATAAACAGAAATTACTTTATAACATGTAGGTAACCCTAAAGCCAGTAAGAGATGTGAAAGTTACATGATAAGCTTACCTGTGTATCACAACAGCGATATAAACAAGACAAAGATCAACTACTTGCTCATCGAAGATGGAAAATTCATCCTTTTAGACTAATTAATTGAGGAAGGAAAGTTCACCCCTTTGAATGTGCGTGTCATTCTTGACACATGAAGAGTTGGCAATACCTGCACAACCATATCCTCTGAGATCTCGTCTCTGTCCAGGTTGTCAGGAAAATGAAACTGACCATCACCCATTTTGTCAGTGCCTCTCTTTCTTAAATAATTAACTTCAAACATGCCTGGCTCCGGAACTGATTCTACCACTGCAACATAATGCTTCAACAGCTTCTTGGTAGTGTAATGAACTAGTACATAGTTACCTGGGGATGGTTTTTGTGTTACCTCAATATCAGTAGTACTCTGTGGCTCAGGCTGGGACATGAATGACTCTGACATTTCTGCAAGAGATGGTTTACCTTCCCTATCACTGCTAGTACTGGAGTCAGATTGTGGGTCATAGCCAGTCTCCTGAAGTTAGCACTGCTTAAAAGGTGATTGGTCTGCGGTCAAATGATACAATGCTACTTTACAGTGGCCAAGAGGTTTTACTGACCTGCACTGCTGAATGGATTTTGCTGCCTTACAGTTTTTCCAGATCTCTACATATCTTGACTTCTCAGTGTTTATATGATCAGTAGACACATACATTAGTTCAGTTTTATCTGTTATTTGTTCAGCCTCCTCATAAAATTCTACAGCAGACCTTACTGTACAGCGACCTTCCAAAACTCGCTTGTAGACATTCCGTTTTAGTAAAATCCCAATCCTATCATGAGGGCCCTTGCCATGATAACTTTCTTGAAAGTTCCATTTAGCAATGCAGTTGTGGATGGCTTTCTAAGAGGTTAGAGCTGCCATAGAATACCTATTCTTGAAGTGGGCTGCTGCCCCATCAGTCCACAATGATACATGTGTAAAATGAATACCAGCAGAATTCAAATAATCAGCTGGAGTCATTGGAGACATGATGGTAAAGCACACTCACCAGGTACCAGGCAAAATCAATTTACTGTTTGGAAAGAACAAAAACTTAAAGATAACATACTAAATTACAAACACAGGGGTTTTATCATTGGACTTCAGTGCAGGTACTTTGATTTTTTGTTCAAAGGTGTACGTGAGAAACTTTACATCATTTTCTGGTAACGTTTCTCACAGTGGGCATGTAACGTGTGTGACAGACCATATGGCTTACCAGTGTTTATTTCAAAGTATCCAAGCGTTACATTATTAAGGCCTTGGGATGCCTGTTTATAATATAAAGTTATATTGGTATTCTCCAGTTTGTTAGTTGTGTATGGGAAAAATGGGGAAAAAACATGAGACACGTTACTCCTGAAATACTTCCATTTAAAGGTCATGCTACATTCTGACCACAACATACAGTATATGTAGACAACTGTAGTGTCAAACACAACTCAAATAGACACATTTTCAGTAAAACACAGTGTCAGCATTCCAAACAATAACATACTCTGGTCAATGATGTTATGAAAGTTGCTATATTCAGCACTGGTTTTTCTTTGGTGACATAACCTGACAGTTTTTTATGCAGCTCCCCAAGTTGACAGTTTAGGCTCTCTTTCTCTTCAGATTCATAAAATTCAATGATTAAGCTTTAAAATGATGTATAATTTATATACTTTTAAGCAATTCTGATTTTGACACAAAAGGTTGACATCTTCGTGGAATTACCCAAATGTGACATCCATCCAGGAACTAAACTTTTACACTATTCCCTGCTGTCAGCCGCAAGGGAATACAGACTCAGTGCATGGGAAGGGCAGTTGCTTCCCTGCCGTTGATGGGCCTGCTCATCTAGACAGACAAGGGTTGATCAACAGCAACAACCCCTGGAGTGTGATTTAGGCAGATTTCTTTAATTCTTTGTATTGGAAGGCAGATTAATTCAGCATATGGTGACATTTTTTTTGTCCCTTCAATATGTAAACTGTAGCCAGCGTATACTGTATGTGGACTGCAGACTGGGGTACTGCATTTTTATTATTATTATTATTACTATTATTATTATTGACTCTCGGATACGTTTATGTGAAGCTACAGAACATCGTCAATGTTTTTGGCATATCATACAGAGCCAAGATTCTGGGGGCTTGAATGGTGAGCGAATGGAAGCGTGGCCCATTGGATTGGGCAAATTTGGGCTATCTGGACGTTGCTACTCCTCACCCTGCCCGGATGATGATGATGATTATCATTATAGCAAGGAGGAATACTTGGCTGCCAAGCGTAGGGCTAGAAGAGAGGTATACAGGGCGAAGTCTGAGTCACCGAGACTTTTGTTTGATAACCTAAATAGTGTGGAAAGGAAAAATATGATATTTAAGGTGATGAAGTGATCAGATGAAGAGGAATAATCGGGATATTATAGGTGAGCAGTGTGTGAAGAATGATGAAGGAAGGGTAGTGGTGAACAGTGGGGATATTAAAGGTGCATGGAGAGAGCATTATAACTGGTTGTTGAATGAGGAGTTTGACTGGGACAGGGAAAGTTTGGAGCCAGCAGATCCAGTGTTTGGCCCTTGGCCTTTGATTGATGCTGCTACTGTGAGTGAGGCAATAGGCAGGATGAAGGTGGGTAAGGCAGCAGGTGTGTCTGGGTTGACTGCCGAAATGTTGAAGGCCTCAGGAGATATAGGGGTGCGGTTAGTCACTGACCAGACAAATATGATTATTTATGAGTGAATGCCACTCAGGGATAAGTGAGGCTGGTCACTCATCTTAAATGTTGAGACCAACTGCCTAGCCCCGGGCTCCTGCGCTCCTCATGGGGCAATGTAGGATTGGATGATGGATGGATGGTGTTGTCCCAGATGATTGGCTGAAGAGTGTAATTGTAAATGTGTATAAAGGGAAGGGTGATGACCTGGAAATAGGAAATTATAGAGGTATAAAGCTTTTAGATCAGATAATGAAGGTAATGGAGAGAGTCTTAGAAGGTATGATTAGAGAGAGAGTGAATATTGATGAGATGCATTTTGGGTTTATGCCAGGTAGGGGGACCACTGATGCCATATTCATTGTTAACAGCTTCAGGAAAAATATATTGGTAAGAAAAGGGATCTGTATTTTGTTTTTGGTGATTTGGAAAAGGCCTTTGACAGAGTCCCTAGAGAGGTGGTGAAGTGGGCAATGAGAAGGCTTGACTAGGAGGAGTGGCTGGTTAGAGTGGTTATGGCTATGTATGTGGGTGCACGCACCCAGGTAGCACCCAGGTAAGAGTGAATGGAGATTTGAGTGATGAGTTTTCCGTGAACGTTGGTGTGCATCAGGGATCAGTTTTGAGTCCTATGTTGTTTATCATGGTACTTGAAGCCCTCTCACATGACTTCAAAAGCAGATTCCTGTGGGAGATGTTGCATGCCGATGATTTGGTGTTGATTGCAGAGAATGAAAGGGAAGCGGAGGAAAGATTTAGGAAGTGGAGGGATGGTATGGGGCACAAGGGCTTAAGGGTAACTGCAGATAAAACAAAAGTGATGATATCTAGGGTTGGTGGCGGTACTGTCAAAGACGAGGGAGAGTGGCCATGTGCAGTTTGACACGAGGGCGTGGGAAGTAATTCCATCTTGTGCAGTGTTTGTAATAAATGGGGGTGCAAGAGATGTAGTGCTGTCAGAGGTATACTGTGAGATACTGCTGATTTTATGTGTACAACGTGTCGGGGAGAGCAGATGGAGATTGTCAGGCATGAAAGGATTGATCTTGCTGGTGAATCTCTTGAGTGTGTGGAAGAGTTTTGTTATTTGGGAAACATGTTGTGTGCTGGAGGTGGGGCTGGAGCTAGTTCTGTGGCTAGGGTGAGAAGTGGTTGGAAGAAGTTCAGGGAGCTCTTGCCTCTCATGACATTGAGAGGACTCTCCGTACGTGCTAAGAGGTCTTTGTAAACAGCATGTGTTAGGAGTGTCATCCTGTATGGTAGTGAGACCTGAGCAGTAAAGGAGGAGGATATTCGCAGGCTTAGACGTACAGAAATGACAATGATTAGGTGGATGTGTAGTGCGTCCCTGTGTGCAACGTCTGAGGGGGCTGGGTTTACGATGGAAGAGTTGAGAGGTAGGATGGGACTGGAATGTATTGGTGTTGTGATGAGCAGAGGTAAACTGAGATGGTTTGGGCATGTGGAGAGGATGGGGGATGATAATTGGGTGAGGATGATGAGAAATGTTAATATTGGGGGTGGGGTTATGAGGGGTAGACCGAGAAAGACATGGGACGAGGTCATTAAGTGTGGCCTCAGGGTTAGCTGCAATAGATCGTGCAGCATGGAGAGCCGCCATTAGGTGACCAAGGCCGACTCATGCAAGCATGTTGGAGCCTTTAAAAATGAAACGATTATTATTATTATTGTTGTTATTACTATTATTATTATTTATTATTATTATTATTACTACAGACTTCGCAAATTCTTACTGCCATGTAATTAAACCTTACTGTTCCCAGGTTATATTATTCTTGCTGCTAACCAGATACTTTTGTTAATCAAGGTTTGGAAGGAAAGGACTAATGTGTACTATATTTTTTCAGGTGTGTTAATTGACCCAGCTGTGGAAACTGCCAACAGAAACTGAGAAAGGGGAGAAGAAAACCATAACCAGCTGCCAAATTAATACCAACCAGCTGCCCAGTCACGGTAATACCAACCATCTGCCTCCACTCTCAGGTAAGCGTCCTATTGTGACTTTTTTGAATTTTGCCAAAGGAACCTGTAGTATGGGGCCTTCTGCTCTTGTCATAATATACTTGCTACCACCAGACCCTTTCATTTATATTAGGAGACGGCCATCATTGTGAAGGAATCTATCTACTACCCAGTTTCCCACTATCTGTCTGTTTAAACTGCCATCTGTCCTTATTCAGTGCTTAGTTGTAACAAAAGATTAACACAGGAATAAAGCCAGTCATGAAGAGTTCGGTAAATAATGCAGAGCCGTCGGAATTTCTTGTTCTGCTGGGAATAAGGAAGTACACTACTTGAGGGACTATAACCAAGGAATTGAGCTAGACAGATGATGTAAAATGGATTTGTTCAACTTAGGTCTTGTGTACTAGTAGTAGTTCAACCCCAGGCACAGCAGAACATTATCCCAGTGGACTGCAGGCTGAGTCACCCTTCTGTAGTCCATCATTCTCCTCTTGCGGGATAGGTGTGGCATTGAGAAGTGTAAATGTAGTCAGGCAGCCCTCCCCCCCCCATCCAGCACCAATACACTAGGGGTTAATTAAGATCCATATTGAACTCCTCCACAGACAAAAGGATTAAGTTTGAACACACTTGAGATTATCTCCTAAAACCTTGCCTTATTTTCAGGGTCCGTCTGTGTTACTCAGGCTGCTGTTCCTACGATTGCTGAGTTAGTGCTGCCGTGCTGGCGTTGATCCTGGTGGTGCTGCCTGCTGGAGTTGATCCTGGTGGTGCTGCCTGCTGGAGTTGATCCTGGTGGTGCTGCCTGCTGGAGCCGGCGGTGCTGGCTCAATTTTTCTCATCATGCAATGTCTATACCCAAGGGTGGTTGGGGTTTATCGTTAACGTAATGCCACTCGGGGATGAGTGTGGCTTGTCACTCTCATCTTGAATGTCGGGACCAACTTGACCAGCCCTGGGCTCCTTCGCTGCTCATAGGGCGATACAAGATTGTGTGGTGAATGTTGAAAAATACTCAGTGGCCTCAAAACTCGGGAAATACCTCTGATAGATATAGAGGTTCCCAGCGAAGTTGATCCTGAAAACCTTTCTACATCTCAGTTCCTTCTACTACAACTACAGCTACAACCACCCGTCTGAAATGTGAGTTAGAAAATTTTTAGTTTGTCCACCTTGACTTGGCGGAGAGTTTTGTCCTTGGCAGCCTAATTTCATCGGCCAGAAGCAGAGTAAGACAAGGCTAGCAATACTGTGGCTCTGCATCCTTTCCAGATCACTTTTAAGTCAAGTTGAGATGGACAGAGTATAACAGTTGCTCCCCTACTTACGATATTTTAATAGAGAACTCCTGACCCCATCGTTGGGTGGGAAGAGGAGTCAGGAATAATGATGATAATGCCTAATGATGATTTTAATTATGATCAGTGGCATTGCTGGGCTGCATAACTAGATCATTCCACCACTAGGGTATACAAGACCAGTTTTAGTCAAAGTACTGATTTTACTTGCCTATTGATGACGACGATGATGATTGATGATAGAATAGTTAGTGCTTGGCTCCATAACTAGATCATTCCACCACTAGGATATAGAAGGCCAGTTAACTTAGTCTAGGTGCTGATTTTACTGGCCAATCAACGATGACGATGATTGATGATAAACTAGGATGATGCAGTGCCAGGAGTCAATCCCTGGCACTATCAGGCTGGCAACCACACGGCCGAATGAAATCTCAACCCGGTAAGTATTTAATCTCAACAGCAGTTCTTCTTAGCTCTTGTTCGTAAGTGGGAGAGCAACTGTCTTTATTCCAACTAACACCAGATGGTTTTATTCAACTGAGAGTGATGCATTGGGGGTCTATGGATAATAATGAGCTTTATTTTTAACTTATTTTCATCTTAAATGTCAGGACCAACTTGCCTAGCCCCGGGTTCCTACGCTTTTCTGTGGGGCGACGTGGGATTGGATGATGGCTGATTGGATGGATTTTTAACTTATTTATATTCGTCTATGCTCAATTATCATACTTCTTGCACCGTAACGTGGCCTGGGATTTGTCCATTCACCTGCATTTTTCATATATCTCTGTGGTAGAATAACACAGTACTACATGTCTACATCCATCCCACTGCACTTCTTCATGACTAGCATTCTGCTTGATAAACTATTGCTAAGATGCTTATTTTATGCCTGGGTAGAGTAACAAGAGTACAGTAAGTAAATTCCCCAGGTTTACCAGTAGCAGATAGTTTTGAAACCTTTCCCCTGCACTTCATGATTAGCATGTCTCCTTGCCAAGGTGTTGCCTCAGTTCAGCAATATTTCAAGCTGATAGATAAAGTACACAGATAGGTAAACATTACACAGATACACATAGATAGTAGATATATTGCAGTAAGTGTTAGCTAGGTAGATACCGGTATACTGCAAGAATTTTGTGATGGAAAGGTTCCTTATGTTATTTTTGATGCCTTTGCTAGTAGTGTTTCTCTCAGTTGAACAGTGTCTGGTGTTAGTTTAGTCAAAGTGGCTTGTCTTCTTTGTGGCTGGGGTGATTTCCTAACATGATTTCTTAGCAAGCCTCCTGAGCCACCTAGAAGACACCCAAGTGAATTATACATATGATTATTGCTTGATTATTATGTTGATGTTTGTATTGTAATTGATGCACAGTGGACAGATTTTTTTATAGCCTGTGGTTTGGCCAGTTGTTTAATACTTGTGTATATTGTCGCTATGTTGTCCGTTTAAATCACCCACACCAATCGACCCTGCAGTTCTGGTGTTACTCATTGTTTACGAACCTCGGCCCGTTGATTCCCGTGTGGAAGTTGGAACGCTAAGTACCGGTATGCTTTTTAAAAAAATTAGCGCCAAGTCAGACTGGGGAGATTAAAGTTTTGCACCGGCAGTAAATGAAAGTCTGCATCGTAAAGATAAACTTTAAAAATTTTGTGCCGAATTAGTTGCCATAATACTGTCGTGTAGCGTGGCCCCAAGTCCTTTTGCTACTAGTGGGGTTTTGGGGGATTGGGGATGCCTGGGGGGTTGGGTCAATACTTTTACAGCACACACGACCCACCATTGTGTGCCATGATATATATCCATTTTGACGTGGGTAATGGGGACTGTCGGACAGTGAGAAGGAGTCCATCATTGCATATGTTGGAAGGATAAGTGGCACACAGGTGGATGATTATATAGGTAAACATGCACTCAGGCCTTGCTTGCAATAACCACGTTGTGGCCGTACAGTAAGGGGGCGGAATGCTTTATGAGGGGGTTGTGTTTGATGGCCAGTTTTTTTGTTTATTTTTTACGGCCTAGGCAATGCCTCAAGGATTGGGCATACGTTCTTAAGTGGATATTGCAAGCCAGACGTTGCACGCTTTGTTCACATCTATCAGATGCTGGACCTCACATTCACAGCCACCCAGTCATTCACCAATTTTTTGTTTCCCCATTTTGTGAAGAGACCTGGGACTAGCTACTGACTAATTTAATACCGGATATTGCCACATCCAGCTGGAGCGCCGTAACTCTTTACACCACCACGTGACTGTCTAGTTGTATATTACCACCAAGTGTAGTAACTTATATCCTGGGTAGCCAGAAGCCACTTGGCTTGTCACTCATGATAGTCACGAGATGTCCACTTTGATTAGTAATCGTATCAAACAACCAGTTTCTTTACCTGCTGCCATCAGCTCTGAAAGAAGACATCTTCGCCAGATTCGAGTAAAGCGATTAAGGTTATAGACAACTGACCAGCCGTACACAACCATTGGCTATGAAATGTTTTGCATAAATCCTGTCCTGAGCATGAGCAAAGTATGTAGACACTTCTCTGCCAGCTGTAGGAATGGAAGGTGTTGTTTGAAATATTTTATGTGGTAAGGACTGCACATCAACGTTACTATTCTTTCCTAGTCCACCATTCTTCTGTATGGGGATAGTAAAGGAACTGAAGGTTGTTATTTTAATCTGACATTCAGTATCTGATCATTGCCATGTGAAGGTGTCTGTTCCAGTCATCAGGAAAACAGGCAACGGAAGGAATGTTACCCTCTAGTCATTTGGGGAAGAGTGGTAAATATGAAATACAAGTTAGTGCTGGCAGAGTATTGTTGGCATACTTTTGCACATGCCTGTACATCACAAACAGATGCAATTAAGTCCTGGTTATGTGCCACAGATGCTAAAAAATACAGGGTGGTTCATATATAAATGTCTGATCCCATGTGTTTTGTGTTGCATTTTGAACCATACCTTACCCTATCCTTAGGTGGGAAGAAGAGGCTGGGATGATGATGATGACGTTTGCAGTGATGATTTTAATAATAATGAATGATGATTATTATATTGATTTTGATTATTTGATGATTGATATGGTGGAGGCTCAGTCGGCTTGACCATCACTACCCTGCATCATTTTCTGTTTTCCATAACCCTTTCTTACTTGATAGTGATTGCTTGTTTGCATCCATTGGTTGCATTTTTTTATCAAGTAATTTAATATCTCCTCTTGCATTTTCTTCAGTTATTGCTTAAAGTTCACTCATTTTGTTAAGAAGAGATTTTTACCCTCCACTGACTTTTATCTATTGCCAGACATCTCAATCGCATAAGGGGAGGCCACAAACAAATTAACTCCATGTCATTCTGTTATCTGCTATTTGACTGCCCTCTCTCCAACTCACACCTCCCTCCCTTGTATCTCTCCACTCCAGTCTTCCGTCTCTGCCATGGTCTCTCCTCCTCTTCACATCATACACATACCTTCTAGTCATTCTCTCATTCCCCATCCTCTACATGGCCAAACTATCTCAAAGTATTTCTCCTTTTAGCACCACAGCACTTTCCCACTTCCTCATTTGTATATCTGTCTGTCCATAAAACTCCACACATTCCTCAGGTCATTTCCACTGCTCTCACTCTTGTGCCCTTCCAACAGGATCTAAGCCTCATTTCTCAACGTCTTATCACAGCTTTCAGTGATCCAGCAACCTTTCTACCCTGCTGTACCCATTCAAGCACATCCTTCCATCCTCACTCATCACTCTAAAGTACTTGGATGCACCTTCATTATCTATTTCCTCACCATCCAGTCTCACTCTGTATGCTATTTCCCTCAAGACCATAACTTTACCCATACGTATATTCTCTTTAGGATTCTGTTTCTTACACCCTCAGACTCATGCACCAAGCCTTGCAGTTCACATTCATCACAATACAGTATCATCAGCAAGCAACAGCTCAGGAAGTTTCCATATCTTACCCTTCCTCACTAGATACCAATATATTCACATTCCTTCCTATTACCTCTCTTATAGCTACATCCATATACAAATTGAACAGCCACTGAGACATGACATGCAGAAACACGACACACACAGACATGACACACAAAAGCATGGCACAAGGTCTGACACAAACATGACACAAAGAGACAAGATTTTTGTCCTTATGCAGATTTATTTCCCTCACGTCACTGGCAGAATAAGATAGCACTGTGGCCCAACGTTCTTTCCATAGCACTTCTTCATGACTAGCGCCATATTAGTCATGTTTCAACTAGCATTTACAAAGGAATGATGGTAATTTAATACCCAGTTAAACGGAGCATAATTAAGTTGTCAAAGTACGTGCTTCCCCCATACCTGCAGACTGAGCCAACAACACCAGATATATATGGGCAGCCCTGTATTTTGGTTTAGTAAATTGTGGGCTGCTGTTGCTGTGGTCCTGTATTCCTGGCTAAGTAGGACAGTGGCAGGTGTTTGGATATGCCTGTGTAGAAGTGCTGTAATCAAACCACTTCTCTGAACCAACATAGCATCAATTTCAGCATTTTTGCCAGTACAGTATTTGCTGCCTAAGTAAAACAGTGTCAGTTGGTTGTAGCTTATCTGTGTGTGCTGATCATCTACCTTCTTGAATGAGATGTGGCTAAATGAGCTATGAAATTTTGCTAAGGATATATGCGTGTCATTTTCCAGAGTAAACTCCTGAAAGATGCACACACACGTCTGAAGAATATTAGAGGATAATCTTGGTTGTAAGAATTTTGGAGCTCCTATTGCCTCTTTTCTTTGATTAATTTCGAGTATTTAGTTTCTCCAGCATTGACTTTGATTCTTAGTAATTAAAATGAGCCAGGGACCACCACAACAGCAGGTATTATCAGCCCAAAAGATCGTAAATAACTGTGGCAAATAAAAGGACTCTGCAAAAAAGCCATAGTGCGTGTTTACCCAACAATAAAAATGGGTGTTTTGTATATATTATCCCTCCTTAACTGTTGATGTTGGCTATTGTATTTGTACGCCAATTGTTGTGCCCATTTTCTTGTTATATTCGCATTATTATTATTACCATGTCATTGTGATGTACTGCACAGTCAGCCACAGGAAAAAATATGCTGAAAAAAATATGTACTCTTGTCCTTCTTTGGTTGATTGTAATTGGCAACAGGTCAACTTGAATTTATTTTTCTCAATCTCTGTTTCCCTCTGCCTGTGACCTCCAGTCTTGTAAATGCAATGTGTGCAGGAATTTCAGATGTAAGATATCTTGCATTTGGCTTTCGTTTGTGTATTATTTCTTGCACTCTTCAGTTTCTGCTTCTCTGCTGTAAAAAGAAAAATGTTTTGTCTTAAATAGCACTGAGATTTTAAAACTAACAAGCATCCTTAGTTAACGACCATTTATGTCAAAGGTTGATGAGCAACTTGAGTTGTTTCCCTTCATTTATACCCAAGAATAACAATCATTCTGAGTTTATTCCCCTCATTAAACATAGCAGTTGATTCCCTTCATTTAGGTGAGAGATTAACGAGATTTTTCCCTGCATATATACGAACATTTATCGTTAATACGGTTTATGTTTTTTATATTTTTTTTCCTGTGGCTGACTATGTTTTATATATTGATGTGGGAGTGTTTTTTTTGGTGTCTTTATTTCTGTTGATTTATTTTATAGTCAGTTTGCTTCACTGACAGAGATTCATAACCGTTAGCTTTATGGCCAAGTGTAGTCAGACTGGAGAGTTAATTTGACTAGTAACCAAGGAGACTCGTCCGTACCCCATCACTAAGGCATACTGAATTTTATACATCAGTGATTTAGTACTGAAATGATAAATGTTGCCTTGTTTTGTCAGATGGAAATAAACTGACTATAGTTATATGTTGAATTGGAATATGTTAAACTCTTATCGGTATGTGGGAAAATGTGCCACGTGTTTGAAATTTTATAACTATATGGATTAGGGCATCAGGCTATAGATAGATTGATAGATAGGTTGGGAGAGATCCTAGGGTGCCCATAGACTAAACTATTTTGATATATCTTTTCCTATCACACAGTCATTTGCCATATTTTCCTAAGCATGAGCAAGAACCAATTTGCCTGTCAGGTCTCTATCGTCTTTCAACCCAGGGCATCTCAGAAATCAGCAGTATTATGTGTTGAGCAGATAATTTTGTGCAGTATGCCTATCCCTGGCTTCCTACGCTCCTTATGGGGTGACATAGGATTGGATGATGGCAGACGATGTTGTATAAAGTTGCAAGGTCTCCAACATCACAGCCAATGGTTGATACTTTTTTAGAATTACTATCGTTATGCAGATTCTAAGGCTATGCTGTTGATATTTCTCCTTCATTGTTGCGTTTTCTTGGTCTGTGTATCGTTTGGGTGTTTGTGATGGTGTTGATGTCTGTTGGGTTGGGTTGTCGTGGTTTATGATTAGAGAGAGCAAGGATGTGTGATGTCCCCATGGTTTTGTGTGTGTGTGTGTAAGATACTAGGATTTGAATGGTAAGTGAATGAGTGTATGAGCCATTTCATTGGGCTTGCTGTTAGTTTCACTTTCTCTTGGGTTTCCTCTTTGCTTTATGGGCCCTATGCATTTTATTCATGTGTAAAAAAAATAAATAAACAGGATAGGAGTGACTGCTTGAAAAAGAAAAAAAAATGGTTACGATGATTGAAAAATAATTGGTTACGAAGATGATGATGATGATGATGATGATGATTAGTCCACTTCACTAGGCATGGTACTGATAGTTGGCTCCCTTAATGCTTGTTAATTCTTTGTTCTTTGCTCCCACCTCAAATATTTCTGTCATGAGAGATAGAGAGACCCTGTTGTTGTAGTGCTAAAATCATTACATGCCTCTGACCCTCCTATCGCCTGTATTGGCCTTCATAACCTTCCCTTCCAGCAAATTAATTCTCATGATAAGTTGAATTCCTTTGTCAGTGGATGATAAACCTATTATATCAAAATTATGCTGTTTTGAAGAATATTTGCTATGTATTAGTAAATCTTGGCTTGTAATCCCACTTGACTGACTACAGAAATCCTGGCAGCCCCAAAGGTATATGTTGAAGGATTGTCTGTTGTGGTAGTGTGGTGTGGTGTGTGGGAGGAGGCCTACACTGTGGTACATGTGGTGATTGTTTGTAGTAGTGTGTTGTGGTGAGGGGGGGAGGCCTTACACTGTGGTAAATGTGAGAGTGGTGTGGTGTGGCAGGAAGCATTACACTGTGGGCATAGTGCATTGTGTGTGAGTAGTGTATTGTGTTGGTATTGAAGTAGAGAAAGATGATGATTGTGTTGAAGTCTGGGTATGCTCATTTCACTCAAACTTGGCACAAATTTTCATGTTCTGGTAGTTTTTTTTTTTACGTGTCCCACTGGCAGAAACAAAACATTAGACCTGCATTCACTCCATAGCTTTTCATTGTGACAGGCATCATATTGTAATGCCTGTTTACTGTATTCTTACTACTCAGCATTCATGAGAGAGCATAAGCCATTTTTAGACCATGTTAGAGTTGTGTTTCTCTGGGTATGGTTGAGTCTGAAGGGTGGGTGTCTGGTGATGGTTATTTGAAGGTTTCTGTTGTATATCTAGGTAGTAGCTATGTACCATCTGAAATAGTAGAAATAAAGTTTAAAAAGAAAGGAAAAAAAAAAAGTGGATAACGGCCACAGCCACTTGGCGGTCTGCACTTGGGCTACTGGACTGCACTTAGGCCACTGGTATTGCAGATGGTCGGAGCCAGTGACCTGTACTGTGAAATTCTATATTCTTTTCACAGCACAGTTCCTTTGGAATGGGGGCCGTTTTAAGGGGGTAGGAAAAAATATGTATCCTTCTGAAAAATAGTGTTGGGTATAGGATGAGAATAGGTTGTAAGTACTGTTTGTAATGTAAGTTCTTATTACATGCTTTCCATAGCTGTTCTTCAAAACCAGCATCATATTTTAGTGCTTATATACTGTATTCTTACAATACAGCATCCATGAGAGAGAGCACAGGGCATTTTTAGATCAAGTTAGAGTAAAAAGAGAGAGAGATTATAGGTTGTGTTTTTCTGGATGTTGTTGTGTCTAAAGGGTGGGTGTCTCATGATGGTTTTTGAAGGCTTCTGCTTGGCTGTAGTGGCCATGTATATCTAGGTAGTTGCTATGTACCGTCTGAAGTAGTAGAAATAAAGTTAGAAAAGAAAAAAAATAAAGTGGAAGACGGCCACAGCCACTGGCGGATCTGCTCTTCGGCTACAGGTATTGCAGGTGGACGGAGCCGGTGACCTGTACTGTGAAATTCCATATGTTTTTCGCAGTATGGTTCTGTTGGAATGGGGGCCGTTTTAAGGGGGTAGGAAAGAAAATATGTATCCTTGTGAATTTTAGTGTTGGGTATAGGATGAGAATGTCTATCTATCTGTCTGCCTACTGCCAGCTGCCATAATCCCGTAAGGGGAGGCCATTTGACTTTTATTTATGGGGAGGGGCACTAATCCTTCACCAACCCACTTGTTGACACATAGGGAGCACATATGGTTTGATTATATGGTTACCACCCAGCATTGTAAACAGTTTCTTGGCTTATAGATTTTTTAAAAGTACTTTTTGTAATGCAAGTTTTTATTACATGCCTTCCATAGCTCTTCTTCATAACCAGCATCGTATTTTAGTGTTTATATACTATGCTTACAACCCAGCATCCGTGAGAGAGGCGATACGTTTGTGGCCATCCCGTACGGGATTAAGGCGTCTGGCAATAGATAGATAGATATATCCATGAGAGAGAGCACAAGGCATTTTTAGACAAAGAGTAAAGAGAGGGTAAGAGAGAGTAGGTGTATTCGTGTTTCTCTAGGTAGGGTTGTTTGTGAAGGGTGGATGTCTGGTGATGGTTTTTGAAGGGTCCTGTTTGGCTGCAGATTTGTGGATGTCTGTAGTGGCCTTGTGTGTATAGGTAGCTAGGTACAGTGTGAAATAATAAAAATAAAGTACTGTATATATATATATATATATATATATATATATATATATATATATATATATATATATATATATGTACTGTATATATATATATATATATATATATATATATATATATGTACTGTATATATATATATATATATATTTATTTATTTATTTATTTAAGTACTGTATATATATATATATATATATATATATATATATATATATTTATTTATTTATTTATTTAAGTACTGTATATATATATATATATATATATATATATATATATATATATATATATATATATATTTATTTATTTATAAAAAAAAAAGCTGTGTACACTCTGAATTAATAAAGTACTGGAAAAAAAAATAAAAAAAAATGAGAGGTTGACGGCCACAGCCATCGGCGGACTGCGACAAGTGCAGGTGGTCGGAGCCGATGACCTGTACTGTGAAATTCCATGTATTTTCACAGCACAGTTCCTTCTGAATGAGGGCTGTTTTAGGGGCGAGAAAAAAAATATTGACTACCGTATATCTTGTGAAATTTAGTGCTGGCGTGCAGTGTTATAGGCTTTGAATGGCTGTAGTGGCTAGGTAGGCAGTATGTACAGGATAAATTATTAACAGAAAAATAAAGAAAATAAGAAAAAAAGGAGGAAAAATAAAAATGGTTGCACATTTTATTTGGATATAGGTAACTTTCTAATTTGGGGCAGTGGTCAAGTAATAGGTCTAGTACAACTTCCTTGGTGGTTTGAATGGCCGTAATGCTTTTATGTTCCTCTGACAAAGTGGGGCCAGACTGGAGGGTCAGTTGAACTAGTAATCAAGGAGACTCATTCCTGTCTCAGTACGAAAAATTTCACTGTTTCATGGGATTAGTTATTATGAAGAGGTACATAGTGAGGTTGGGGGGAGGATGCAGCCTTATAACTCTGTGTGGAGGTCTTGTTGGGTTGTGGTGGTGGTTTATGTGTTCGTGTTTTTCTGCATTGAGAGTCCCCTTGTTGTCCTGTGTCTGTGTGTTTAGCCACAAGGGATTTTTGGCACTGAGAACACCAACTGGTATTGTAGTGGTGTTGGTCTGGAATAGGAAAGTCCTGGAGTTCATAATTTTGAAGCACTTATGTAGGGAGAAATATGTGAGGTAGTCAGGATTCCAGGGGCTTAAATGGTCAGTGAGTGAGCATCTAGCCCTTTTCACTGGACACGGCCTGGTTATATCAGTGTCACCACCTGAAGGTGTCTGCCCTGCACCGCAATTTTATAACAATTGGGTGCGTAAGGTGAGAAGTGTGAATTTCGGGGGTAGGGTTGTGAGGCAGACTGGAAAAAAAATACAAGACAAGGTCATAGGGTGGCTGCCAGAGATTGAGCAGCATAGACAGCCACAATTAGGTGACTATGGCCAATGAATGCATGTTGGAGCCTTCATGAATGGTACGATACAAATGATATAAAAATACTGAACTGTTTCTACAGGCCCATCATGTACACCTCAGTATATATATGCATAGCTTTGAAATACAGTATATATATAAACACATCATCTGAGATCTAGTGGCACGTTTTCCACACAGTTAAAAACAGAATATGTGTAAATTGTGAGTTTTGTTTGTGTATAATGCCAGCAGTAAGTAATTCCTCATTTAATAATTGATATATGTTCCCGTAAATTGCTGATTGCGTGAAGTTAGGGTCAGGTCCCAGCAAGAGGGACTTTTTCTCCAGCATTTAAGGATCATATGCAACACAGAACTAACTAGCAATATTTATTTGTGTTAAATTTAAAAAATATATATTTTTAGATGAATTAACATTGATCTTTCACAGCACACCTTTGAGATTAATTAAGAAGTTTGTGAAAAGTGTATTTTTGAGTGACATTAAGAGAGAGACTGTGCTTAGTGAAAGTATCTTAAATGAGGAATTACTGATAGGGGTTTGCCAGTAAATTATTATTATTATTATTATTATTATTATTATTATTATTATTATTAATATTATTATTATTTGACCCACAAGCAGTTTTTGAAGCATAAACTAATGATACCCCTTGCTGGCATTAATATTACAAAGGAAAACAAAGTTGAGTGTTTATTCTGTGTGTGTTTTAGTACTTCATATAGTTAAGTATTGTATTAGGCTTCCTCTTCTCCTCCTCGTTGTTCTTCCCTTCCTTCCTCTTCCTCCCCGTATTGTATTAGGCTTCCTCTTCTCCTTGTTGTTCTTTTCCTCTTCTTCCTTCCTCCTCCTCCTCCTCCTCATTCTTTTCTTCCTTCCTCCTCCTCCTCCTCATTCTTTTCTTCCTTCCTCCTCCTCCTCCTCCTCATTCTTTTCTTCCTTCCTCCTCCTCCTCCTCCTCATTCTTTTCTTCCTTCCTCCTCCTCCTCATTCTTTTCTTCCTTCCTCCTCCTCCTCCTCATTCTTTTCTTCCTTCCTCCTCCTCCTCCTCATTCTTTTCTTCCTTCCTCCTCCTCCTCCTCATTCTTTTCTTCCTTCCTCCTCCTCCTCCTCATTCTTTTCTTCCTTCCTCCTCCTCCTCATCATTCTTTTCTTCCTTCCTCCTCCTCCTCCTCATTCTTTTCTTCCTTCCTCCTCCTCCTCCTCATTCTTTTCTTCCTTCCTCCTCCTCCTCCTTCTCCTCATTCTTTTCTTCCTTCCTCCTCCTCCCCTTTTTGTATTAGGCTTCCTCTCCTCCTCTTCCCCCTCTTATTGTATTAGGCCTCCTCTTCTCCTCGTTCTTCTCTCCCTTTTCTTCTTTCCTCTTCCTCCCCTCTTTCTAACCTTACTACCCTGCAACCCACCCTACCACCCCCACCCTTGCTATTCCTGTCATCCTTGTCCTGTCCTTCCATCCCTGTTCTGTCAACCATGTCCTGTCCTTCCACCCCTGTCCTGCCATCACTTACCTGCCCTGCACCCTTGCACTTTCCTTCCCTCCCCTACACCCATGCAATACACTGTGCAGCCATGCCCTCCCCTACATCCATGCAATACACTGTGCAGCCATGCCCTCCCCTACACCCTTGCAATATGCAGCCATGCCCTCCCCTACACCCTTGCTATATGCAGCCATGCCCTCCCCTACACCCTTGCTATATGCAGCCATGCCCTCCCCTACACCCTTGCTATATGCAGCCATGCCCTCCCCTACACCCTTGCTATATGCAGCCATGCCCTCCCCTACACCCTTGCTATATGCAGCCATGCCCTCCCCTACACCCTTGCAATATGCACCCATGCCCTCCCCTACACCCATGCAATATGCAGCCATGCCCTCCCCTACACCCTTGCTATATGCAGCCATGCCCTCCCCTACACCCTTGCTATATGCAGCCATGCCCTCCCCTACACCCTTGCTATATGCAGCCATGCCCTCCCCTACACCCTTGCAATATGCACCCATGCCCTCCCCTACACCCTTGCAATATGCACCCATGCCCTCCCCTACACCCTTGCAATATGCACCCATGCCCTCCCCTATACCCTTGCAATATGCACCCATGCCCTCCCCTACACCCTTGCTATATGCACCCATGCCCTCCCCTACACCCTTGCTATATGCAGCCATGCCCTCCCCTATACCCTTCCTATATGCAGCCATGCCCTCCCCTACACCCTTGCAATATGCACCCATGCCCTCCCCTACACCCTTGCAATATGCAGCCATGCCCTCCCCTACACCCTTGCTATATGCAGCCATGCCCTCCCCTACACCCTTGCTATATGCAGCCATGCCCTCCCCTACACCCTTGCTATATGCAGCCATGCCCTCCCCTACACCCTTGCAATATGCACCCATGCCCTCCCCTACACCCTTGCAATATGCACCCATGCCCTCCCCTACACCCTTGCAATATGCACCCATGCCCTCCCCTATACCCTTGCAATATGCACCCATGCCCTCCCCTACACCCTTGCTATATGCAGCCATGCCCTCCCCTACACCCTTGCTATATGCAGCCATGCCCTCCCCTACACCCTTCCTATATGCAGCCATGCCCTCCCCTACACCCTTGCAATATGCACCCATGCCCTCCCCTACACCCTTGCAATATGCACCCATGCCCTCCCCTACACCCTTGCAATATGCACCCATGCCCTCCTCTACACCCTTGCTATTCCCTCCCCTGCCCTGTCACCCCTGACCTGTCTTGCCACACCTGTCCTCCCCTACACCCATGCACTGTCATCTGCATTCTTGCTGTGCCCTGCCATCCTTGGCCTGTCCTCCCCTCCTTGCTATTCTTACCCTGTGTCCTGCTGTTCTTGCCTAGGGTGTCCTGCCCTTCCATATCAGCTATTTTTTCCTTTGTGTGTCCTGCCCTTCCATCTCTTGCTGTATCCTGCTTGTCTTGCCTTGCTGTGACCTGCCCTGTTGTGCCCTTCCATCATCTGTGCTATGTCCTGCTTTGTGCCCTGCCACCCTTGGCCTGTCCTCCTCTCCTTGCTATTCTTACCCTGTGTCCTGCTGTTCTTGCCTAGGGTGTCCTGCCCTTCCATATCTGCTATTTTTTCCTTTGTGTGTCGTGCCCTTCCATCTCTTGCTGTATCCTGGTTGTCTTGCCTTGCCATGACCTGCCTTGTCATTTGTGCCATGTCCTGCCCTGTTGTGTCCTTCCATCATCTGTGTCATGTCCTGCTGTTCTTGCCCTGTCATCTGTGCTCTGTCCTTCCCTGGCATTGTGCCCTGTCCTTCCCTGTCATGTGCTATGTCTTGCTGTTCTTGCCCTGTCATCTGTGCTGTGTCCTTCCCTGGCATTGTGCCCTGTCCTTCCCTGTCATGTGCTATGTCCTGCTGTGTCCTTCCTTGTCTTCTGTGTTATGTCCTGCTGTTCTTGCCCTGTCATCTCTGCTATGTCCTGCTGTCCTTCCTCTGTCCTGCTCCTTGTGTCTTGTTTTGTCTGTTTTTAATATATGTTTCTTTTATTCTTTAATGTCTTTGTATATTGTCCTTTTAAGTTCATAATTTTTTGTAAGTGCTAAAATTTGAATATGTTATATATGTATAGTACTTTGAACAATATCAGAAAAAGAATACCAATAGACATGAATAGTACGAAGTGATGTCTCCTTCGTACTATTCATGTCTGTTGGTATTCTTTTTCTGATATTTTTCAAAGTACTATACATATATAAGTAACTTATAACATTCAAAATTTAGCACTTAGAAACAATTATGAACTTAAGTTACTTATATATGTATCAGTCAATCAATCAATCATTTCCTGTGGCACCCTCGGAGATGCATAGGGCCTCGATGAACTCACACCACCACATCCTATCTTGTGCTAACTCCTCAAGATCTCCCCAACACTCATCTCCAGCTTCCCGTCTCATTGTCCTCACCCACGTCTCTTTTGGCCTTCCTCTACCTCTCCTACCAAGTGCCACCCACCCTGGTGTACCTCGTACTATTCCCTGTCTCCTATACACATGTCCTAGCCACTTCCATCGTGAGAATCTAACATATTCATCGATCGGCTGCACTCCCGTTATTTCTCTAATTCTACTATTTGGTATCCTTTCCCACCACTTAACTCCTAATATTCTTCTAAGTGCTTTATTTTCAAACACCAAGAATTTATTTTCCATAGTCACTGTGCTGTACCAAGACTCGTGTCCATAAATTAAGATACTCCTAACCATTACCTTATAAAGTTTGATTTTTGTATGCACAGAGAAATTGTTATTATTCCAAATATTTTTAAGCATTCCCATTGCCTGATTAGCCTTCTTTAACCTTTCCTCGAATTCAAAGTTCAAAGAACCATCCTTGGCTAAATAAGTACCTAAATATTTAAACCTATCAACTTGCTTTACAACCATACCCCCAATTACACATTCCTGCGCATTTTCCATATTCATATTGATTATTTCAGTTTTTCCACAATTAATAACCAAACCCACCTTGCGACCTTCACTCACCAAACAGTCCAACACTCTCTGCATCTCTTCTGGCCCATCACTAATCAAAACTATATCATCTGCATAATCTAAATCCAAAAGTTTCCTGTTCTCTCCCCAAAGTATACCTGCACCGGTTTCTGTTCCAACGCGTTTCATAATGTAATCAATGACCAATATAAATAGTAAAGGCGATAGAACACCACCTTGAATTACTCCGGACTTGACTTCAAACGAATCACTCAGACAACCATCAACCATCACTTTACAAAATGTGTCCTCATGCATGTTCATAATGACCCTCACAAACTCCTCTGGTATTCCTTAATGTCTCATGATCTTCCCCATAGTCTCTCTCGAAACACTATCAAAAGCCTTTTCAAAATCAACAAAACAAAGACTTAACGGCACTCTCATTTCATTAACTTGCTGCATCAAATGCCTAACTATAAAGATCTGATCATTGCAACCACGTCCCTTTCTAACACCAGCCTGTTCATCCCTCAGAATACCCTCAACCACTGGCTCCAACCTATTTAACAACACTCTACTGAAAACTTTCAAAGCTATCGGTGACAAAGAGATTCCTCCAATTACCACATTCACTCAGGTCTCCCTTCTTCGGAACTTTAACAATTACACCATTCTTCCAAACTGACGGTAGTAACCCCGTCACCCATATCTTATTGAATAGCTTGGTCAAGATCATTATTAATCTATCCCCCTCCACTTTAAACATTTCCGGAAATAAACCATCCTCCCCTGGTGCCTTATTATTCTTTAACTGTTTTACTGCTTTCTCCACTTCTGCAAGCCTCAACTCTCCTGTTTCTATATTTAAATCTTCCTGAGCAGACGGTATATCCTCTTCTGGTGGTATTGGTCTATTAAGAACTGTCTCAAAATGCTCTTTCCATCTATTTTTAATATCTCCATCTTTGGTCAATAAATTTCCTTCCCTGTCTCTAACTGGTATTTCCTTGCGTTTACCTGCATTACCACTCAGTTCTCTAATCGATTCATATGCTATTCTTTGACTCTGTCCATCATTTTTGTTTATTAAGATTTCAGTCTCTGCAACCTTTTCATCCACACATCTTCTTTTATCTCTCCTAGCTAACCTTCTTACTTCTGAATTCAAACTCCAGTACACAGCTCTTGCTAATTCAATCTCTTGTTCATCAACGCATTGCATCTCACTCCTCAGTTTAGCCTCACCTCTCTTTTTTATCATATCCCACGTTTCCTCTGATATCCATTTCTTTCTCCTGAAGCTATGTCTCCTTCCAATCGTACATTCAGCAGTCTCATGCAAAACTTTGTTCACATCCTCCCACATCTCATCTACACTTCTCTCCCCCTCTTCCAACGTTTCCAACACCAAAAACCTATTTCTGCATTCTAATCTGAATTCCTTCTTTTCTTCTCCTTCCCTTCTAAGCTTAACAATATCGTATCTACCAACACCAGATTTTTCCTTCTTCTGATTTTTAAGTTTAAATCTTATTTTTGCAATGCTGAGTTGATGGTCACTACCAATATCCGCTCCCCGTTTAACATGAACATCTAGCTGAGAACTTCTATGCCTCCTACTGATAGCGATGTGATCAATCTGATTTTTATATTTTCCACACGGCGACACCCAAGTTGTCTTGTGTATATTGCAATGCTGAAAGAGTGTGCCCCCAATGACTGTCATTTGCTAGACAGAAGCTTCCAAACCTCACTCCGTTTTCACTCATCCTACTACCAACTCCCATCATACCCATACATGCCTCAAATCCCTCATTTGAACAGCCCATTACTGCATTAAAGTCTCCAACACAGATCAAAACATCATGTCTAGGTACCCTTCCTACTCCTTCTTGCAACTTTTCATAAAATGTGTCTTTCCTTTCATCGAGTGCATCATTAGTAGGTGCATAACACACAGACAGACTGATGTTGCCATGATTTGATTTAAACCGTGCGTATAACAATCGCTCATCTATAGGATCCCACTCACATAAAGCCTTATTTGCCTTACAACCCAGCAACAATCCTACTCCCTGATAATGCATTCCGTCCTGTCGACCAGATATCAATAAACGTATACCATCCTCCAAATCCAACTTATCGACTCCAGTTAATCTAGTTTCTGTCAGAGCACAAATATCAAGTCCGTAATTTTGAAAAACCTTCACTAACTCATCGATTTTACCGTCATGATTTAGCGTTCTCACATTCCAGTTACCAATTTTAATTGTATTTTTTGCCTTGTAACTGAGGCAACCGTGAGATTCTTAGCACCCCCTGCCCATTTAAGGGCTGCACGGGACTGGGGGCCATTATTGTTCTTTCAGAGTCCATCAAGGTTTCTTTGGCTAACTTCCTGAACACCTCGCCATTGTGTTGCAGTCGCAGTAGGCAGCTAACTTGCCTGATTACTCACACCCGAAAGACCCAGCTATGCTGTAGCCAGTCACGTGCCGGCATGCTTCCCAGCCATTTCACTCTCAAGGAGTTCCTCTGCCTGAGAAAGCAACCACCCCCCTGCTCCCGAGGGCTTTTGATCTGTGTAGGTAGAGGGCGATCACTCCCTCACTAGCCATATACAGTGTATATACAGTGTATAGGCTACATTAGTTTTATTTATATGTATAGTACTTTGAAAAATATCAGAAAAAGAATACCAATAGACATGAATAGTACGAAGTGATGTCTCCTTCGTACTATTCATGTCTATTGGTATTCTCTTTCTGATATTTTTCAAAGTACTATACATATATAAGTAATATACAAAAAAGGTATATGTATATAATAAAGACATGGTAATAATACATTGGTTTTATTTCCACTAAGATACATTTAAGTGAAGGTGAAAAAAAAAAAAAAACTATCTCGATAAATCAGCCAGAGAAATAAGGACTGGCAACCCCAAGGGAGGGTTGCCAGTCCGTATTTTCGTGGCCGATTTATCGAGATAGGTTCTGTGCCCTACCCCAAGATACTTCCAAGAGCGTGCCCTTCAAATCACTGTGTAGATGCCATGTCTTGTATTGCTCTGCCCAGCTAATGCCAGGCAAAGCTATACAAGAACACATGGCATACAACAGAGTGATCAAAAGGGCTACTTAACATGCATTGCTAAACACTGTGTGCACCACGCAACGTGTGTTTGCTAAGGCATGTTAAACATGAAGCAATGCAACATTAGTCAACATGGCATACAGTATACCAAAGACATGAGCCAATGAACACCATCAGTATAAGGACATTTTATTCCTGCTGATGCCACACGATTTTATTCAGCTTGAAGTGCGATCTCATACTGGAGGGGACATAGCCTCCCTTCAGTATGAGACCCCCTTCCTAAGCTGAGTAAAATCGTCTGGCAGCAGCAAGAATAAAATCATCTGGGACAGCAACAATACACTGAGAAAAGATGTAACAGTACTGAAGAGGTTCAAAAATACCAACATGGACTGGTTGTGATGCATGTTAAATATCAACACAATCACATTCCACTGAACAATATTTACTCTTCACTAACTTGGCCCAATTTTTTAGTCTTTTCCAGCTGTGTCACATAAGAGTAACTCGAGGCACAGAAAGGCAATGCTATTACTCATAATCCTTTTCACACTGTGCGTACTATCCTGGTTTAAGAAAGTTACAACTCAATTTAGGCTGGAAAGAATTCAAATTTTAGGCCAAGCTAAAGTTCAGAGTATAATCTCAAGCAAACAAATAAAACTAAAAATATATAATGGCCATATTACTATACCAATGTGAAAGTGTGGACATGCTATATCTACCTATAGCCAGACACCTTGATCCTGTGAGGGTACATATCTCCTCCCTGTCCACTGCCATCTACCTGCCCTCCCCCCAGATTACACCCCCTGCCTCTCCCCCCAGCTCACTCACATACACCCTCCTGATGAAGTTTCCTACTCTCCATTCCACCAACTTACACCCCCTCCCCTATCCCTCCATTTTGTTCACATACACTCGCCTAGTTAGTCTTTCACACCCCAACTTACACACTCCTCTCACACACCTCTCCATCTCTATCTCATCCTCAGCTCCCCCCGCCACCTCACTCACATACACTCTCCTGATTATGTTTCCTCTCCATTCCCCCAACTTACACCCCCCTCTCATATATCTCTCCACTCCATCCCTCCATCTCATCCTCAGTCTCCACCTCACTCACATACACTCTCTGAATTAATCTTCCTACACCCTCCTCTCTCATGCACCTCTCCACTCCATCCCTCCATCCTCAGTCTCTCCCTGCCACTTTCCCCACCTCCACCTCACTCACACAAACCCCTACTAGTCTCACTCCCCATCCCCCCCGACTTACACCTCCCTCTCATACCTCGATTCCATCCCTCCACCTCACTCTCATACTCCACCCCCAACTTACACCCTCCTCTCCTATATACCTCCACTCATCCCTCCATCTCATCCTCAGTCTCCCCCTCCCTCTTACCCTACATTCACCTTACTCACATACACTCCTAGTTAGTTTCCCTCTCCATCCCATTTCAATTTATAACATCCTTTACTCAATCCCTCAGTTTCCCTCTTTCCCCCCCCCCCCTCCACCTCACACATTAGGGCCGATTCACACTACACGGTTCGTCTCCGTATGGCTTTCGTACGTTAATTATTTTATCGAAATCAATGGGGCTGTTCACACTATATTTTCCGTTTATTGTTCATCTTTCGTGCGGCTTTCACTCATACGGATCGCCTACATTTGGAAGAAATCTCTAACGAACGAAACGTATACGTATGGAAACGCTCCGTACCTCCACCGATCAGTGTGAACATTGATACGTATCAGTCACGGTGTGTTTATAGACGACAGAGGACAACTTTAGCCTGTCACTGCTTTTGGCCGTGAACAGTCCTATAAGCAGTCATGAGTGACGAGCAGTTATTAGAACTGGTCAGAGGCTACGAGGAACTATATGACATGGGCAACAGAAAATACAACGATAACCATGTGAAAGAAAAAATATGGAAATTAATAGGAGAGGGATTGGAAAAATTGGGTAAGATATTTAAATATTTCACTATTTTATTATAACAGTGTGACAAATAGCATTTAATCCTTCATCCTATTCATTACCATTCATAGGGTATCTCTTAACGCCCTATCCATTACCATTCACTGGCTCTCCCTCAAGTAGCCTATTAATTACCATTCACAGGTTCTCCCAACATCCTGTTCATAACCATTGGTAGGTTCTCTCAACCCTCTTTATGCCCATGGAAGAGAACCCGTGGGACTTCAAGAATCTTTTAAATTTTTTTTACAACGAATGCACCTTATGGAGCATTTCCTCCCTGTCTAGTTATGTCTACTAAAGAGCTTGCATTGTTCGTGACATTCATGGTTGTAACATCAGTGGCATTGTCACCTAAGTAGTTGTGCAAAAATGAAATGTTTCAGCAAGCTGCTTTACACTAATTTCTGAGGCTTTTTGTCGGAGCCACAGCTGCACGCAGACTGACGAGATCATGGACGTATAGTGTGAACAGCGACATAGCAAATGAACCGTAACCCTACGAAGACGAACCGTATACTGTGAATTGGCCCTTAGTCTCTCACTCCAGCCCTCCATCTCATCCTTGGTCTCCCCTCCTACCTCACTCACATACACTCCTAGTTAATTCTCTCCCTCTCCACTCCATCCCTCAGTCTCCCAATTCTAATTTATGGAGCATAAACAACCAAATGACATATGATTTCTTACTAAACTCGTGGAATGTTGCCATAACCTACCTACCAATAACAGATCTTTGTTAAAAAAAAAAAAAAAAAAAAAAAAATGATATGGCCACGTTATATTTTTACAAGTAATGAAGTAACATTTCTCGCCTTTTAATACTTCATTCCCATAAAAAAACTTGGAATAGCACTTCTAAAAAATTACAAGGTTACTCAAGAACTGGCTGCTACAGTTTATATAACCCTTGTTAATTTCTTGGTCATAAACACACACACATCTTAACCAAGACTGGCTGAAGTTTAAATCTAGTGCTCACTGTCTGGTGCAAGTAGGCAACTAATAAAGTACTGTATGTATAAAATCAGTAATGCTGTTCCTGGCCTACCAAGCCATTCATACCCAGGCAACAGGTCTTTCAGTCCATGACTATGAACACTACAGTAGGTAATTTTTAGGCAATGTTGTTCCCACAACAATTTAAATCAATAATTTATGCAAGGAAGAAGGAACCAAATGCTAGAAAACCTGAACGACTGTTCCCTCCAACAAAAAACTAAGTTAAGTGCCAAATTCAAGATCGTTCATCTTGAGATGCCTAGACACAGAATTAAAAAGACTGAGGATCATAGGCAGTAGGAAGAGTGCAAAGCAGTTCCAGAGTTGACCTACTGCGTACATGAAGGTTAACTCCTGCATTTGAGAGCTGGACAGAAAACGGATGAGAGTTTGCTGCTTGACAGGTGCTATGCACCCGCCAGGGTGGTGGAGGGATGCAAGCAGATGTTTCGGTGGGGCAGTGACCATTGACACAGCAGTACAAATGAGATAAACATGCAACAGTTGTTGTCAGATGGAATAAAAATTGGCAAGCTGCATCACTATGTGCCACTGATGCAATATGTCAAGATGTTTCAAATAATTTTTGGTCTGCACCAGGAGCATGCATTTATTTATTTTTTTTTTAGCTGCAGTTCTTTGGTTGTGCGTTTAGTATTTGGATTAAAAGTTGCAGCAATACTTCACTCATTAGCAAAGCAACTGACATTAGATTTAAAAAAGCACAATCAATTTTACTACCTCTCAAATATCGGGAAATTATAAGACTGCCTTGTCAAAATCAAGCTGTTTTTCATTAGTCTTAAAAGGCAATAAACTCTACTCCACTAGACAAAATATTGAAACATTTATATTAAAGAAGCATTTACATTAAAAATACATTTATTGGAATAAAGAAAATATGGCCAGCACATATAAATATATAAGTAATGGATATGGGATCATGAAGGGCCGCAATATATTAAAATCTATACGAGTGAAGTTCTGCTGAAAAATCCTATGGTCTAACTGACTGACCAAGAGATGCTCCCACATCCACAAATACTGTACAGTGCTTATACAGATGTCCTCGTTTAGCCACAGGTATGGCCTAAACTAAGAATATTCCCACCATACAACTGGTAATTGAAAATTCTGCCCCCTGACTAAACTTTACAGAAACACTTATCAACTGACAGAATTGGGGAAAAAAAAAAAAAAAAATGAAGACACTGAAGAATGAGAGGGGTTGCACTGGCGAAAAAAAAAAAAAAAAAGGGGGGGTGGAGAGGTTACGCCGTTTGAAAAAAATAAAAAAAAAATAAGATAGGGGGGACAGGGGTTGCACTGTTTGAAAAAATTAATAAATAGAGGGGTTGCACTGATTAAAAAAAAAAAAAATATGGAGTGGGGCGGGAGAGGGGTTGCATTGTTTGATGGTCCTTAATTATGAGGTATGAGTCTCCTTGGTTACTTCGTTTATTTTCCTATCGCTTACAAAGGCTTCAACATGCCTGCATAGCCTTGGTCACCTAATGGTAACACTCCATACTACTTGATCTCTGGCAGTCTCCCTGTCCAGTCCCTTATCCCTGAGGTCTCACTCTGACTTCATCCCAGGTCTTTTTTTAGTCTGCCTCTCACAACTCGACCCTAAACAATCACAGCTCTCACCCTCCATCCTCTCCACATGTCCAAACCATCTCAACCTACCCCTCCTCATCACTACATCAATACATTCAAATCCCATTCTTCTTCTCAACTCTTCAACTGCAGTCCTAACACCCCTCCCAAGGCCTGTCATTCAAGGATGCACTAAAAACAAATCTAATTGTTGTCATTACTGTATGTTTAAGCCTATGAACATCCTCATCCTTCACTGCCCAGGTCTCATCACCATACAGCATTACACTCCTAACACGTCTATCTATCTATATACCTAGGCTGCTTCCTCCAAGGAAAGGGAGGTAGCCGAGACAGGACGACACTCTCTCCATTTACTCATCCATTTAAACACATTCATTCACATCTTAGCCCCAAAGGGGAGAACGGACAGATCCTCACCGCACCACACCGCACAAGGGTCAACTGCGCAATGCAATCAGTGACATCCGCAGCAGGGCCCGACAGCAGAGCTGGTTTACCCCTGCCACATCATAACATACCCATCCCCTTACCCGCACCTGACCTGACTAGCTGATCAGACCAAATGCGGGAGAATATCCCCTCAGGGCTGCGTCATCACTTATTTATTCACAATTTCTCTCCATTTATTTCTGTCACGCACAGCCACTCTTCCTTGCTCGACAGACATCCCTCTCGCATCCAGCGCTCTCTTCACACTATCCATCCATCCTATTCGTGGTCTTCCTCTCAGCCTTACACCTCTCACATCAGATCTAGTTATCTTTTTCACCAATCGCTCATTATCCATTCTCTCCATATGCCCAAACCATCGCAACACCCTCTGCTCAACTCTACCAGCCATCTCCTGAAAAACTCCAGTTCTCCTTCGCACTTCATCATTTCGCACCCGATCCATACGCGTCACTCCACACATACTCCTCAGACACCTCATCTCCATTACATTCAAACTTTTCCTCTCTGCTACACCCATATTCCATGTTTCAGCCCCATATAATGCAGTCGGTACCACAACACCCTCATACAGCCTTCTCTTTACATCCATTCTAAGCGAACGACATTTAAACACTTTTTTCATTCCTCCCAGCACCTTTCCTACTTCATTTATTCTAAACTTCACTTCTGCATCTATTCTTCCATCCACAGCAACATGTGACCCTAGATATTTAAAACAATCTACCTCCTCAAGCAACTCACCATTCAAAACTATATTCATCCCCCTACCATCTATCAACCTCGTACACTTCATCACTTTACTCTTATTCTCATTTACTTTCAAATTCCTCCTTTCACACACCCTTCCAAACTCCTCTACCAACTGTCTCAATCTCTCCTCTGAATCAGTCACCAGTGCAGTATCATCTGCAAACAGCAGCTGCTTCAGATTCCAATCTCCACCATCAACATTTACCAGACTCAGACCACCTAAAACTCTTGCATTCACCTCCCTTACAACACCATCCATGTAAATATTAAACAACCAAGGTGACATCACACAAAGGCTTCAACATGCCTGCATAGCCTTGGTCACCTAATGGTAACACTCCATACTACTTGATTTCTGGCAGTCTCCCTGTCCAGTCCCTTATCCCTGAGGTCTCACTCTGACTTCATCCCAGGTCTTTTTTTAGTCTGCCTCTCACAACTCGACCCTAAACAATCACAGCTCTCACCCTCCATCCTCTCCACAAGTCCAAACCATCTCAACCTACCCCTCCTCATCACTACATCAATACATTCAAATCCCATTCTTCTTCTCAACTCTTCAACTGCAGTCCTAACACCCCTCCCAAGGCCTGTCATTCAAGGATGCACTAAAAACAAATCTAATTGTTGTCATTACTGTATGTAATGACTGTACGTGCCACATAAAAAGATCCCTTAGCACTGAGGGAAAGCCCTCTCAATGTCAGGAGGCAACAGCTCTCTGAACTTCCTCCAGCCACTCCTTACCCTAGCCACACAGCTAACACCAGCTCCACCTCCAGCACATAGCATGTCCTCAGAATAAAAATTAAAAAAATCCACCACACACTCAACAGCAAGACTAATCTTTTCATGCCTGAAATCTCCATATGCTCCCCCCCCACTCACACACACTGCACACACCATGTCAGCATTTTTCACAGTCTACCTCTAACACCACATACACAGCCTCTCACCAAACAGTGAACAAGTTCCAATTCCTTCCTACACCCTAGTGGTAATCCACACATGGCCACACTCCCTCAGCTTTGACAGTACCACCACCAGCCCTAGACACCATCACCCTTGGTTACTAGTCGTATCAACCCTCCAATCACACTACACACTGCCATCAACTGAGACAAAAGGGAACAGGGATCTGTCAGGTTTGATAACATGCTATAACAAATTTAACAGACAATGGAGAAAGTTGCCTTCATGAGGTGGCAGTCTCCTTGGTTTTTTTATAGTCATATCAATGTGCTATAGCAATACACTTTACAGGTACAGGAGGCTTGCTTTCATGTGTCTCCTTGATTACTAGTCCTGCACGCAGTAGGTGACTGATCATCCACTCACTTGATATACAGTGCAACCTCTTAAATTCGAAGTTCTTGTGTCCTTTTGATAATTTTGAAAAATTTGAACTTTTAATAAAGCATTTCTGTGGCTGTCTTAATTCTCATGGTTTAGACATGCTTTTGACACAAGCTTTGTTGTCTGGGCTAACTAGCTGGCTTCAGGCATCCTATTTTCCATTGTTAACACTACCATTTATCTCATCTCTAAACTCAAGGATCAGTACGATAATAGCTACAAACCATGAAGTGTTTCTTTCACATTTCCTTTCCTCATCTTGTGTATGTCCCCTTGTTCTAAAACACTTTGTGCAGTTGTATTCATATTTAACAGCAATCAGTAAGTTGTAAGGGACAGTAATTATGCATTCATTTATTTACGTAAAAACTACAGTACTGAACATGAATATTTACATCTTTCAGCAACCACCATCCACTCCTTGATGTAGCACTGCCCACTATCTCCATTATTTTTGTTTCTGTCCTCCTCTCTCCCTATTTCTCACATCTTTCATGTCAATTTTTATTACTCCTTCCTTTTCAGGTGGCTTTACATTGAGTAACATGCCTAATGGCTTTCTGTAAGCCAGAAAACCATTTACAATGCTGGGTGGTAACCATATAACCAACCCATACGTGATGCTACACTTCACATACTGTGCACTGATTACACAGTTTATTTTATGACATTTTATGATACGTACAGTTACTGCCAGTCTGCATTACTATAATCTTGCAGAAATACTGCAATCTCAGTGATGAAATACATAAGTACATTGTGTGTGTGTGAAAAAAAAATGGAAGATGGTGGTGGTTTATATCTACTCAAAAACAGATTGCACAGTGGTTTAACTGTGATGCAAATGATCTATTAGAATTACACCAAGACTGCTGCCTACCAACAATCATGCTTCAGTCAAAAGTGAATAAAATCAGTTGACGTTTGACAAGTGGTGTTGGATGGTGTTGCGTGATAAAGGAATATTTACCATAATTCCACTCAAAAACTTAAAAACCTTATCACACTGCTTTGTAATGTCATACACTGTCAGGTTTAACACCACCGCTATCTTTGACAACACCTGCAATGAGTTATTTACTCTAGTTTCAGTTGGTACAGCACTGAGAACTGTCAAATTTGTCATACATGGTAGTTTCCATCACCAGTCATTTCACAACACACACTAAGTACTTGTGGCTGCATTCTTATCAATCAATCAATCAATCATTTCCTGTGGCACCCTCGGGGATGCATAGGGCCTCGATGAACTCACACCACCACATCCTATCTTGTGCTAACTCCTCAAGATCTCCCCAACACTCATCTCCAGCTTCCCGTCTCATTGTCCTCACCCACGTCTCTTTTGGCCTTCCTCTACCTCTCCTACCAAGTGCCACCCACCCTGGTGTACCTCGTACTATTCCCTGTCTCCTATACACATGTCCTAGCCACTTCCATCGTGAGAATCTAACATATTCATCGATCGGCTGCACTCCCGTTATTTCTCTAATTCTACTATTTGGTATCCTTTCCCACCATTTAACTCCTAATATTCTTCTAAGTGCCTTATTTTCAAACACCAAGAATTTATTTTCCATAGTCACTGTGCTGTACCAAGACTCGTGTCCATAAATTAAGATACTCCTAACCATTACCTTATAAAGTTTGATTTTTGTATGCACAGAGAAATTGTTATTATTCCAAATATTTTTAAGCATTCCCATTGCCTGATTAGCCTTCTTTAACCTTTCCTCGAATTCAAAGTTCAAAGAACCATCCTTGGCTAAATAAGTACCTAAATATTTAAACCTATCAACTTGCTTTACAACCGTACCTCCAATTACACATTCCTGCGCATTTTCCATATTCATATTGATTATTTCAGTTTTTCCACAATTAATAACCAAACCCACCTTGCGACCTTCACTCACCAAACAGTCCAACACTCTCTGCATCTCTTCTGGGCCATCACAAATCAAAACTATATCATCTGCATAATCTAAATCCAAAAGTTTCCTGTTCTCTCCCCAAAGTATACCTGCACCGGTTTCTGTTCCAACGCGTTTCATAATGTAATCAATGACCAATATAAATAGTAAAGGCGATAGAACACCACCTTGAATTACTCCGGACTTGACTTCAAACGAATCACTCAGACAACCATCAACCATCACTTTACAAAATGTGTCCTCATGCATGTTCATAATGACCCTCACAAACTCCTCTGGTATTCCATAATGTCTCATGATCTTCCCCATAGTCTCTCTCGAAACACTATCAAAAGCCTTTTCAAAATCAACAAAACAAAGACTTAACGGTACTCTCATTTCATTAACTTGCTGCATCAAATGCCTAACTATAAAGATCTGATCATTGCAACCACGTCCCTTTCTAAAACCAGCCTGTTCATCCCTCAGAATACCCTCAACCACCGGCTCCAACCTATTTAACAACACTCTACTGAAAACTTTCAAAGCTATCGGTGACAAAGAGATTCCCCTCCAATTACCACATTCACTCAGGTCTCCCTTCTTCGGAACTTTAACAATTACACCATTCTTCCAAACTGACGGTAGTAACCCCGTCACCCATATCTTATTGAATAGCTTGGTCAAGATCATTATTAATCTATCCCCCTCCACTTTAAACATTTCCGGAAATAAACCATCCTCCCCTGGTGCCTTATTATTCTTTAACTGTTTTACTGCTTTCTCCACTTCTGCAAGCCTCAACTCTCCTGTTTCTATATTTAAATCTTCCTGAGCAGACGGTATATCCTCTTCTGGTGGTATTGGTCTATTAAGAACTGTCTCAAAATGCTCTTTCCATCTGTTTTTAATATCTCCATCTTTGGTCAATAAATTTCCTTCCCTGTCTCTAACTGGTATTTCCTTGCGTTTACCTGCATTACCACTCAGTTCTCTAATCGATTCATATGCTATTCTTTGACTCTGTCCATCATTTTTGTTTATTAAGATTTCAGTCTCTGCAACCTTTTCATCCACACATCTTCTTTTATCTCTCCTAGCTAACCTTCTTACTTCTGAATTCAAACTCCAGTACGCAGCTCTTGCTAATTCAATCTCTCGTTCATCAACGCATTGAATCTCACTCCTCAATTTAGCCTCACCTCTCTTTTTTATCATATCCCACGTTTCCTCCGATATCCATTTCTTTCTCCTGAATCTATGTCTCCTTCCAATCGTACATTCAGCAGTCTCATGCAAAACTTTGTTCACATCCTCCCACATCTCATCTACACTTCTCTCCCCCTCTTCCAACGTTTCCAACACCAAAAACCTATTTCTGCATTCTAATCTGAATTCCTTCTTTTCTTCTCCTTCCCTTCTAAGCTTAACAATATCGTATCTACCAACACCAGATTTTTCCTTCTTCTGATTTTTTAGTTTAAACCTTATTTTTGCAATGCTGAGTTGATGGTCACTACCAATATCCGCTCCCCGTTTAACATGAACATCTAGCTGAGAACTTCTATGCCTCCTACTGATAGCGATGTGATCAATCTGATTTTTATATTTTCCACACGGCGACACCCAAGTTGTCTTGTGTATATTGCAATGCTGAAAGAGTGTGCCCCCGATGACTAAGTCATTTGCTAGACAGAAGCTTCCAAACCTCACTCCGTTTTCACTCATCCTACTACCAACTCCCATCTTACCCATACATGCCTCAAATCCCTCATTTGAACAGCCCATTACTGCATTAAAGTCTCCAACGCAGATCAAAACATCATGTCTAGGTACCCTTCCTACTCCTTCTTGCAACTTTTCATAAAATGTGTCTTTCCTTTCATCGAGTGCATCATTAGTAGGTGCATAACACACAAACAGACTGATGTTGCCATGATTTGATTTAAACCGTGCGTATAACAATCGCTCATCTATAGGATCTCACTCACATAAAGCCTTATTTGCCTTACAACCCAGCAACAATCCTACTCCCTGATAATGCATTCCGTCCTGTCGACCAGATATCAATAAACGTATACCATCCTCCAAATCCAACTTATCGACTCCAGTTAATCTAGTTTCTGTCAGAGCACAAATATCAAGTCCGTAATTTTGAAAAACCTTCACTAACTCATCGATTTTACCGTCATGATTTAGCGTTCTCACATTCCAGTTACCAATTTTAATTGTATTTTTTGCATTGACAAAGGAATTAGATTGTAATTGAGGCAACCGTGAGATTCTTAGCACCCCCTGCCCATTTAAGGGCTGCACGGGACTGGGGGCCATTATTGTTCTTTCAGAGTCCATCAAGGTTTCTTTGGCTAACTTCCTGAACACCTCGCCATTGTGTTGCAGTCGCAGTAGGCAGCTAACTTGCCTGACTGCCCACACCCGAAAGACCCAGCTATGCTGTAGCCAGTCACGTGCCGGCATGCTTCCCAGCCATTTCACTCTTAAGGAGTTCCTCTGCCTGAGAAAGCAACCACCCCCCTGCTCCCGAGGGCTTTTGATCTGTGTAGGTAGAGGGCGATCACTCCCTCACTAGCCATATACAGTGTATATACAGTGTATAGGCTACACTCACCACAGCATTCTTATACTGCATCATTTTTGTTCCCAGCAATGCACTAATTGGTAAAGCCAGGACACCTGTTTGAAGCCACAATTATGGTCAAATTTGGATACGATAACACTGACTCAAATAATAAAGAGCTTACCCAAGAGGAGGAAAGGAAATTATTATTATGGGTGACACCACGCTTTATGGTGAGGTCATCAGTACCAGATGGGTGTAGCTGGGTATTTTTTTTTTTTTTTACTAGTCTCTGGTTATTTCTGAGCTAGTTTTGGTAAATAAACAATGACATTTTTCATAAATTAAGGCAACTGAACTTTAGAGGTTTGCAAACTTTTGAGGTTGCACTGTAGTACTACCTATTCTTCCTTCATCATTCTGTTTGTCCTCACTCCCTACTTCTTCCTTTCCTTCCTGTCACTTTTTCTCTTCTTTCCACTTCATGTGGTTTTACACCAGGTGACAGGCCTAATGGTTTCCTGCAACCCAGGAAACCATTTATGATGTTGGGTGGTAACCATATCACCAAATAATAGGGTGATGTGGGGCCTGCTATGGTGCCCATGTTAACTGGATTATGCAAATGCAGCATCCATCCAGGAACCGAACCTCCACACTATTCAACGCACCTTGCCGTTGCAGGGCACTGTCAGCCACAAGGGAACACTGGTTCATTAAATGAGATGGCAAGGCTGTTGCTTGCCTGTGGTTGATAGGTCTGCTTGGCCAGGCAGACTGGGGTTGATCAACAACGTACTTCAATTCACAATGCCATCAAACAAAACATGCCCCAATTCCCTCCCTTATCCTCCAAGGATGGTGGAGTACAAGTCTCCTTGGTTACTAGTCTAATACCTCCCTATCATCCCATAAAGGAATGTGGTGGACTACAGGATAAGGGCCAATTCAGCCAGCAGACCAACATGTTCCTGTTCTCCTGGCCACAAAATACATCACTTCAGCACTACCGGGTACCATATAAACCAGCCAGGGAACACATTGACAATTACTTCGATTTAAAGTTCATGAAAACAACTCTTCTTCATGACTAGCATAAACGAGGACTTTCTGTACACACAACTACAGTTCTTTCACCTAAACTTGGCCAAGACATATCCTTTGACAGCTGACTTCACTTAGTTCACTGGCTCTACAACCTTTCCACCACACTGCATGACTAACATCACTAATTTTGATCTAATACAGTATAGCTAAACACGATTCAAAGATGGTAATTTTAGGTCGTTGAAACCTTTCCACAGCACTTCTTCGTGACTAGCAAGGTATTTTTAGGCCAAGTTAAAGCAAAATGATTGAAATGCAGTTTTAACACATTACCAATCTTCTTCAAACATACAGCATATTCCTCTACCCAGCTGGCTTATTTACCCAGCTGGCTTCATCTTGCCATCTTGATATCTTCTTCATACATCTGGTTAGACGCCATCTGTTTCCTGCAAATACAACAACACATTAGCTGTGTTTCTATCTACACCCACACCCACTGACCTACTCTACACCTACACCCACTGACCTAATGTACACCCAGACCCACCGACCTAATCTACAACACCCACTGACCTACTCTACACCTACACCCACTGACCTAATCTAAAACACACACACACACACACACACACACACACACACACACACACACACACACACACACACACACACACACACCTAACCTTCAAACACCAGCCAACTGGATGACCTAAACACAAGATCACAAGTTTAAATTCTGTACCTAAACAACAAGAGCCTATCTGCACAGACTGCAGTCAATATTTAAGTTTCTTTCAAACTCAGAATGTGAAACTTGTATTAAAATGCCTCCTTATGGCCAAAACTGACAACTGTTTAATAATCAGCTGATGCAACAGCTGACCTATCAAATCAAATCAAAATTTCAAGCTGAGCAACTTTGTATTTCATAAGCCACTACAATGCCTCCTTAAAGTCAAACTGAAATGCACCCAACAGTCAGCTTAGGCAATGGCTGACATGATAAATCAACAAAAGTTCAGGCTGAGCAGCTTTGTATTTCATAAAATCACTCTAAGCTCTCCAAGAGCAGATATTTACACTTTCCTTGGAGAGAAAAAAAAAGTAACACTTGTAGACCTGTTAGCTTTGCCACAGGTGAACAGACCTATTAATATTCCACAGCACATCTGGCTGGACCACCTTAACCCACTACATCACCAGGCATCTACAGTAAACATAGCAGCACAACCACATGACACATTCAAAGTCTCAGACACCACCACCTTAACCCACTACACCACCAGGCACCTACAGTAAACACAGCAGCACAACCACCTGACACATTCAAAGCATCAGACACCACCACCTTAACTCACTGAACGACTTTGACGATGGCCAGATTTAGAAAGACAGCAGAAACTATAACCACTGCTAATACTATCTATCTATCTATCTATCTATAGCCCAACGCCCTAATCCCACAAAGGGTGGCCGCAGACAAAACGCCTCCAAGTCGCTCTGTCACCCACCATTTGACTACCCTCCCTCTAAATCACCCCCCCCCTCCCTCATATACCTCTTAACTCCATCCCTCCACCTCATCCTCGGTCTACCTCTCCCTCTCCCTCCCTCCACCTCACCTACATACACCCTCTTAGTCAGTCTTTCATTCTCCATTCTCTTCACATGTCCAAACCACCTCAGTGCATTTCTCCTAATCTTCTCAACCACATCCACATCCACCCCACAGCATTCCTTCACTTCTTCATTCATCAACCTGTCCCTCCACGTCACTCCACATGCTCCTCTCAAGTAACTCATTTCCACTGCTCTCACTCTTGACTGCTAATACACCTAAAGATAATTCACCATACTCCCTGAGTGCTTTATCCATCTATATCTATTTATCTATATCTACTGAAGTAATTCTGGAGACTATTTCAAAGTCTGCATTACATGAGGAAGCTACTACAGTTAAAAAAAATCTTCCCAAACAAGAAATGAACGAAGTCAAGAACCATTCAGTGCAAGATGCCTGGCCACTGCATTTAAGAGTGTCACAGCAGGAAGCACCAATGAACCTGCACCAGGGAACCTGCACCAAATCACACTGGCTACATGGCACCAAGACTGGCATGGGAGCAGCTTTGGCCATGAAGATGCTTGGTGATGAAACAGTTTGGTGTTAAGGCACAAGGAGGAAGGCAGGATAGGGAGGAAGGCAGGACAGGGAGGCAGGACAGGGAGGAAGGATAGGGAGGATAGGGAGGAAGGGAAGGATAGGGAGGAAGGGAAGGATAGGGAGGAAGGGAAGGATAGGGAGGAAGGGGAGGATAGGGAGGAAGGGGAGGATAGGGAGGAAGGAAGGATGGGGCAGTGTTAATGGCAGAGCCTTAAACTATCCGTGGCATAACACCAAATGCCTAGCCTGATAGTAGGGGGGGAAAAATAGGGCCAACAGAATTATGGAAATATCAAGAAAAGGTGGAACAGTAGAGAGAGGACAGGAAGGAGAGAGAAAGGAGATACAGTCACTGGTAAAAGGAAAAGTCACAGGCAGAAGGAGAAAGACGCAGGCAGGAGGAGAAAGACGCAGGCAGAAGGAGAAAGACGCAGGCAGGAGGAGAAAGACGCAGGCAGAAGGAGAAAGACGCAGGCAGAAGGAGAAAGACGCAGGCAGGAGGAGAAAGACGCAGGCAGGAGGAGAAAGACGCAGGCAGAAGGAGAAAGACGCAGGCAGGAGGAGAAAGACGCAGGCAGAAGGAGAAAGACGCAGGCATTTTGTAAAAAAAAAAAAAAAATTCAGATTAATTCAAACTTACACAGTACTTCCAATTCCCTGACTCCCCCAACATCTCTTCCTTAGTGATATATTTTTGGTTTTATTCTTGCTACTACTGTACTTGGCAATTTTTATAACTCAGGGGCTGGTACTCTTGAAGCACCTCCCCTAACACCTCTTCCTTATTGATTTATTGTTTTATTCTTGCCACCACCAGGCATTTTAAAACTCAGGGAGGACTTACAGCTCTGATGGGGTTAATAAGGCTACATCTTCAGTTCAAAAAATACCGGATTAATAGACTCTGGAAATATTGCTATCGTATCGTTTATATAGACTCTGGAAATACGGCTATCGTATCATTTATATAGACTCTGGTAATACAGAAATCGTATCGTTTATATAGACTCTGGAAATATAGCTATCGTATCGTTTATATAGACTGGAATTACAGCTATCGTATCGTTTATATAGACTCTGGAAATACAGGTATCGTATCATTTATATAGACTGGAAATATTGCTATCGTATCATTTATACAGACTCTGGAAATATTGCTATCATATCATTTATAATACAGACTCTGAAAATATTGCTATCGTATTGTTTATGTGGACTAAAATAGTTATCGTGTTGTTTATATACAGCAGACTCTGGAAATATTGCTATCGTATCATTTATATTCACTCTAGAAATATTGCTCTCGTATCATTTATCTATCTATCTATCTATTGCCAGACGCCTCAATCCCGTTTGGGGTGGCCACAAACAAATCGCCTCCAAGTCGCCCTTTCCCCCGCCATTTCACTGCCCTGCTCCCAACTCACGCCCCCCTCTCTCATATACCTCTCCACCCCATCCCTCCATCTCATCCTCGGCCTCCCCCTCCCTCTTCCCCCCTCCACCTCACTCACATACACTCTCTTCGTCAGTCTTTCACCCTCCATCCTCTCCACATGGCCAAACCACCTCAGTGTGTTCCTCATAACGCTTCCTATCACATCCACATCCACACCACAACGCTCCTTTATATCCTCATTCGTCAGCCTGTCTCTCCACGTGACTCCACAGGCTCCTCTTAAATAACTCATTTCCACTGCTCTCACTCTTAACTTGTGTCCTTCCAACAATGTCCAAGCTTCACTTCCGTACGTTAGAGTTGGTATCACAATACTGTCATGTAGTAACTTTTTCACTTCCATGCTCACTTCCCTGTTTCTTATCACTGCTTTCAAGGAACCAGCAACCTTTCTTCCCTGCTGTACCCTTTCAAGCACTTCACCCTCCAAACCTCCATCCTTACTCATCACACTACCCAAATACTTAAACGTACTCACATTTTCCAATTCCTCACCATCCAACCTCGCTGTACATTCACTAACTTCATCTCTCTCAAAGATTTTATATAGACTGGAAATACAGCTATCGTATCGTTTATATAGACTCTGGAAATATTGCTATCGTACAGTTTATGGAGACTCTGGAAATACAGCTTTCGTATCGTTTATATACTGTAGACTGGAAATACAGCTATCGTATCATTTATATAGACTGGAAATACAGCTATCGTATCATTTATATAGACTGGAAATACAGCTATCGTATCACTTATATTGACTGGAAATACAACTATCGTATCATTTATATAAACTGGAAATACAGCTATCGTATCATTTATATCGACTCTGGAAATACAGCTATCGTATCGTTTATATAGACTCTGGAAATATTGCTCTCGTATCGTTTATATAGACTCTGGAAATATTGCTCTCGTATCGTTTATATAGACTCTGCAAATACTGCTATCGTATCGTTTATAAAGGCTCCAACATGCTTGAATGCGTCGGTTTTCATAACTTAATAGCAGCTCTCCACACTGCTCAATCTCTGGCAGCCTCCCTATTCAGTTCTAGCCCTGAGGTCACACCCTATGGCCTCTTCCCAGGTCTTTTTCAGTCTGCCTCTCACCCCTACCCTCAACCTTGCCACTTATCACCTTCCACACCCAACTGTTACTCTCCATTAAAAATAAAATCAAGGCATTTGAGAGAACAACAAGTACCAATGGAACTTAGAAATCTGCATATAAGACAAGGCTCTACTATCACACCACTGATTTCCCTAGATAAATAGCTAAGGAAGAGGTGTTAGGGAGCTTCCTTTTGAACGCAGGGGTCTCCAACTGACTTAAGTTTAACCCCTAAAATAAACCATTACAGAAGAGATGTCAAGGAGCTTCCTGTTGTGTGTTAATTCACTCCTGCCACAGCCAATGGTTTTATCCAGCTCTGGGGATATTTTATTTACTGATGGGGTAATAATGGCTATATGGCTTCTGTTGCAAGTCTCCAAAGACTTAAAACTATATGGAAAAGTTAAGAAAAACCTAAGGCACAAGGGGTGGCAGTGATCATTTCCTGGAATATGGTTGTTAGCACTGCCAGTTTAACTGCAGCACACTTACTGCAAATAATTCCACTTAGCAAAATTGAGTTTTTAATGTTCTGCATGATTCTTGCAACTTTAGCTTCCTCAGCTATTTAAGCACAAGTTGCAGTGCATTTTGACTAACACCTACTGAGGCAAGTTCTGCAACCAACTGGCAATTAGCAAAAGCAGCACCACAGCAAGATTTACAGAAAACTATACATTATGTATAAAACACTCCACTGGCCCATCAATGGTTATTTCAACTGACTGGCACCTAAGTGATTAAGTATAACATTTTTAAATGTACTCATCTTGTAGTATTCAGCCAAGTTGCTCCCCTTCATCACTGGTGGTGGTGGTGGTGGATGTCTACCACCCGACACCATCACAGCAGGGGTGGCCTTCTCTGTCATCAAGCTGCCCTCGCCATACTGCCCTAAAGTACAAACATGCTTTACAACTCCACCCTTGAACTACAAAGCCAGTGCTACCTCAACCATCAACACTAGTTAAATTTTAGGCTGAAGGACATACTGAAGGCTGTATCAAACCAGCCATTTCAAGGAGTCTATCAGTTAATATTCTTGCCATACACATATCTACCTATCTCTCAGAAGGAGGATGGTGGACTGCAGAAGGGGAATTTTAGCATGAAGTCTCCTAGATTCATATCCAGATAAGCATGAACCCAAAACTGAGTTAAGGGCTCTAGTAAATAAGTTTCTCAGTGAAATATGTTAACACTCAAATATGCCTAGTAACCAATGCATTTATACCTATACAGTATAATGCTACTTCCCTATTCAAGTTAAGCAAATGCTAACAGCAAACTAGTTAGGAACAATCTTCATTTTCCTTCATCCTGATCTTTTTCACCTTATGCTGGAGTGAAGAAGGGTGCAGAAAGGAAGGACAGGGAAAGAAATAATAGAGGAAGCACCATAAAACAAATAACTCAAGGTCAAATGGCCACCCCTTATAGGATTGTGGTGTCTGGCAATAGATAGATAGACAGACTTACATTTATACCTCAACATCTTTACCCGCCTAATGGAGCGGGAAAAAGGAACTTATTTCCTTCATTCATTCATTTATAAAAACTCCAAGATGCTTCCATACATCACCCTTGATCATCTAATGGCAGTTCTCCATGCTGCTTGATCTCTAGCAGCTTCTCTGTCCAGCCCTTTATCCCTGAGGACACTGACTTCATCCCAGGTCTTTCAGTCTGCCTCTCAACTTTACCCTCCATGCTCACACCTCTCACCCTCCGCACCCAAATGTCATCCCCCATCCTCTCCACGTGCCCAAACCATCTCACTCTACCCCTCCTAATCACAACACCACTACACTCCAGTCTCATCCTTCCTCCCAAACCATCTCAGTCTACCCCTTTCACATCACAACACCAATACACTCCAGCCCCATCCTGCCTCACAAAACCATCTCAATTTACCCCTTAACTCTACCCTCAACACACACACCTCTCCCCCGCTGCATCCAGTTGTCATCCTCCATTCTCTCCACATGCCCAATGCAATGGACAGTAAATTTCTGACTGCACCTATGTAGATATACCGTATACTTTACCAATGCCTTCACCCACACTGGATAAAACTTAGGTCATAACGTATCAACTGTTCCCTAATCTTTCTTGCATAGTCTACTGTATACTCTGTTAACTGCTCTAACACACGTATCTAAATGACTTGTTAATTATGCTAAAGAAGGGCTTTGGCAGAGGTCGGCAACCTGCGGCTCAGAAGCCGCACGAGGCTCTTAGGACACTTTTGCGGCTCCAGGAGCTTCATAAATAACCATTTATTCTTTCAGAACAAAGGCATCATATTATACATGCAAGGCAACATTAGATTTTTCATTCAACTTTGATAAGATCTATACTATAAGCAGATCAAACAATATCACCGTAATGTTTTGTTTAGATTTAGAATACTGCAGATTTCGGTTGATGAGAATTTTCTGTATTGCGGCTCCAAGAGTACTACATTTTTATGAAACATTGAAAAGATCTACAATATACTATAAGTAGATCAAACAGTATAACTGTAATGTTTTGTTTAGAATACTGCAGATTTCAGTTCGAGAATTTTTTATATTGCGGCTCCAAGAGTACTACATTTTTTGAAACTTTAAATTAAATGGCTCTTGTAGCTTTAAGGGTTGCTGACCTCTGGGCTATGAGAAAGGTGTACAGGCAAGATAATGTCAATCTGGCATTAAGCTGTATCCCTCCACAAAAGGACAAAAAGCTATACCAATTTAAGAGTAAATTCTGTGTTTCCATCTCACTTAGATTTCTTAACCAAGGAAAATCTTGCCACTTAGCTATACTGTAGTCTGTCCTTCACCTGGTGGAACTGGCCCATTCCCACAAATTTAGTACTTAATTACAGTTTCATTAATTTTATAGTTATGGAGATATGAACGAGTCTCCTTGGTTACTACATGTTTTCACTGGACATAACTACCACTCCCACATCAATACAGTGTGCTTGCTGGAAATTCAGTTATATATCTATCTAATCTATCTATTGCCAGACATCTTAATCCTGTAAGGTGGGGCCACAAATTTCCTCAACACTGTCCTGTCCTCTTCCATTTCAGTGCCATCCCTCCAACTCACACACCCCCTCTCATCTCCATCCCTCCAAGTCACACCCTCCCTCAACCATATCTACCCACACTCATCCCTCGTACACACATTCTCACTCCCATATCTACTTGTATCTACTCTCCATCCCTCCAACTTACACCCCCCCTCCCCATCTCTCCACTCCATCCCTCCATCTCATTCTTGGCTATAATGTAAGAATGAGTGTCCTTGCTCAATTCAACCCTCCATAGTTACCTGCCTACACTAACAGACAAACAGGAGTGACAGGAGAGGCAGACAAGAGAAAGACAAAAAAGAGACAGACAGACAACAGGGACAGACAAGAGGGACAGATATGAGAGTGACATGAAAGAGAGAAAAAGACATGAGAGACAAAGACAAGAGGGACAGACAAGAGACAGGAAAAACAGACGGGAGAGACAGGAGACAGTACTATACCCATCACAACAGATTTCAACCTCTCCAAGCAGTCGTGGCCCCTCTGCTACTCTGAGTTCTCCAGGCAGTCTCCCTTCACTCCTCTTGAACTGCCATCTCTCTGGAACCCTGCTTTCTTGTACTTCACTTACACCCACACAAACCCAAGGCCGCAACAGGAACACCACTGCAAAAATTGTAGGAACATAATACAAATTATTCACATTTAGAGTAGACAGTTATACAGTAAATAGCACTACTTCTTCTACCTTCTGCTTGGCCTATATTTTGCCTTACGCAGTCAATCTCACACAGTTCAGTGGCAGAACAAGGTAATGCTATAGAGTACCCTTTCCACAGCACTTCTTCATGACTAGCAACATTCTACTCATCTACAGTTAAAATTCAAAATTCATGATGCTATGATATTTTAAACCAAAAAAGAAGGGCATAGCATCATATTCTAATAAAATTTTGTTACAGCCAAGTATTCAAAGTGGAAAGTTGTTTTTATACCTATAGCCACTTCTGAATCAGTCACTCCTGCAAAAAAATACAAAGATGTGTATGCATCTGACGAGCTGTAGTTATGAGTTAGGAATGAGTCTCCTTGATTACTATTCCAATTTACAGCTACTAAAATCTGACTGGTCACTCCCACAAAAAATAAGAAGATGTGGTTGCATCTGACGAGCTGTGGTTTTGAGTCAAGAATAAGTCTCCTTGGTTACTATTCCAATTTACAACTAAAATTTGATGCTAGTCATGAACAAGTGCTATGAGTCTCCTTCATTACTAGCTTGCTTTTACTTTACCTTGGCCTAAAATTGCCATCTCTCCATTCTGAATGCTGAATTGTAATCAGATAAACACTAGACCATGATGCTAGTCACAAAGAAGTGCTATGGGATGACTGTACAGCAATACCATTGCTTTTTTCCTGCCAGTGCGCTATGTGAAATAATTTACAAAGGAATGAACACCTGGGCAAAGCTATTGTGACAGTTTCCTTGGTTATTAGTCAAAACTGCCCTCCTAATCTGACTACACCTGCCCATCAATTAACTGAAAAGGGGCTAGGGATCTTTACAAAGCCTTGGTCATGAGTAAAGAATAAGTCTCCTTGGTTAATAGCCAGAATTACCCTCCCCCCCCAATCTGACTGCTTTGCCATAAACTGAAAATTATGAAGAGCCTCCTTGGTCATGAGTAAGGAATGAGTCTCCTTGATTACTAGTCAAAATTACCATCAATCTGACTACTACTAGCCATCAGCTTATTGAAAAGGGGTGAGGGATCTTTACATAGTTCCTGTATGGAATACTAGCCTTAGTTAGGGAATGAGTCTCCCTGGTTAGTCAAAATTACCATTCCTATCTGCCTACACTTGGCCAAAAAGTAACTGAAATTAGGCTAAGGATCACTACGTAGGGCTTTGGTTGTCAGTCTTCTTGGTTACAAGTCAAAATTACCCTCCCAGTCTGACTACACTTGTCCATAAAGTAACTGAAATCAGGCTAGGGATCATTACATAGGGCTTTGGTCATGAGTCTCCTTGGTTACTAGTCAAAATTATCTTTCCAATCTAGCTGCACCTGGCCAACCAGTCCTGAAAAGGACTTTGAGATCTCTGAATAGTTGCTGCATGGAATTGGAGCCTTGGTTAGGGAATGAGTCTCCTTGGTTACTAGTCAAAATACGCATCAAAAGCATCAATCTGACTACACCTGGCATTAACTAAAACGGAGTTAGAGAACTTTGAAAAGTTGTCGCATGAAATTTGAGTCTTAGGGAATGAGTCTCCTTGGTTACTAGTCAAAATTACCTTTCCAATCTGACTACACATGGCCAAGAAGTAACTGAATAAAGAGTCAGAGATCTATAAAGAGCCTTGGTCATGAGTCTCCTTGGTTACTTGTCAAAATTACTTTTCCAATCTCAACATTTGGCCATAAATTAACTGAAAAAAGGCTTAAGGATCTTTACATAATTCTATTCTTGCATGGAATTTTAGCCTTTGTTAAGGAATGAGTCTCCTTGGTTACTAGCCCAAATTACCATCTCAATCTGACTACACAGCCATAAAATAACTGAAATGGAGTTAGGAATCTTTACATAGTCTTTGCATGGAATTTTATGAACCTTAGTTATGGAATGATTTAATCTGACTACACCTGGCCAAAAAAGTAACTGAAAAGGGGTTAGGGATCTTTACGAACAGCCTTGGTCATGAAGCTCCTTGGTTACTAGTCAAAATTACCTTTCCAATCTCTACACTTGGCCATAAAGTAACTGAAAAGGGGTTAGGGATCTTTACGAACAGCCTTGGTCATAAGTCTACTTGGTTACTAGTCAAAATTACCCTTCCAATCTGACTACACCTGGTCATTAACAGAAAAGGGGTTAGAGATTTTACAGAGAGCCCTGGTCATGAGTATGGAATGTCTCCTTGGTTACTACTCAAAATTACCCTCCCAATCAGGCTACACTTGGCCATAAACTGTGAAGGCTGGGAATCTGTCACTAAAAACTCAAATTATTTTTTGAAATTAGCTGGGAAAGATATACCTAACCCCTCCACAAAAGCCAGGTGGAAGTAGTATGCTTCAAATAACAATAATAATAATAATAATAAGAGAAGACTGAGGGGGGTACAAAGAACAGCGTGGTGGACTGAAGAGGTGAGACAAGCTGTGACACAAATGAAGAAAGCATACAATGAATGGATGAGAAATAGGGGCGTGGAAGAAGTTGAGAGGCAGAAGAGAGAGTTATACGCAGAAAGAAAGAGAGGGGAAAAGATTAGTAAGAGAGAGTAAGGAGAGAGTGGATGAGGAATTTGGAAGGAATCTGAGTGTAAAGTGGAGGGACTGTAAGAAAATGTTCTGGAAAGAGGTGAAGAGAGTAAGACAGGGTGGAAGTGAAGTTAGCAGGGGAGTGAAAGATGAAAATGGTAGATTACTAGTGGAGAAGGGAGAAAAAGTGAGCAGATAGAGAGAACACTTTAAGGAATTGTTGAACATACAGGATGGAAGTACTGAGAGTAAGTGGCTGGGGAATGGCTGGGAGAAGGAGGGTGAGAAGACAGGAAGAAATCAGTAGGACAGAAGTTGTGGAAGCAATGAAGAAGGTTAAATTGGGGAAAGCCCCAGGAATTGATGGAGAGTGTGGTGAAATCCTGAAGCATGGGGGAGAGATAGTGGCAGAACGGATGTGGAAGATGTGCAGATTGGCCTGGGAGGAAGGTAGAGTCTCGGAGGATTGGAAGTCAGGTATAATTATTCCCTTGTACAAAGGAAAAGGGAAAAAAGAAGTGTGTGGTAATCATAGGGGCATTTGTCTTCTTAGTATAATAGGAAAAGTGTATGGTAGGATACTTATTGACAGACTTAGAGAAAGAACAGAGAAATTAGTTGGAGAAGAACAGGGAGGCTTTAGGAAGGGAAGAGGTTGTGTAGATCAGATATTCATTCTTAGATCTTTAGTGGAAAAGTTTCTAAAGAAGGGAAAGAAGTTGTATGCAGCTTTCATGGATTTGGAGAAAGCTTATGACAGGGTGGATAGACAAGGATTGTGGAAAGTCTATCTATCTATCTATTGCCAGACGCCATAATCCAGTAAGGGGTGGCCATTTGACTTTGAGTTATTTGTTTTACGGGGAGGGGCACTAACCCTCCACCAACCCACTTGTTGACACGTAGGGAGCACGTATGGTTTGGTTATATGGTTACCACCCAGCGTTGTAAATGGTTTCTTGGCTTACAGGAAACCATTTGGCTTGTCACTCAATGTAAAGCCACCTGTAAAGGAAAGAAAAGCAATAAGAAGTGACAGGAAAGATGGGAGAAATAGGAAGAGAGGAGGACAGGCACAGAAAAAGAATGATAAAGGCTAAAGAAGAAGTAGGCAGCACTATATCAAGTGAGTGGATGATGGTGAGAAATAGGAAGAGAGGAGGGCAGGCACAGAAAAAGAATGATAAAGGCTAAGGAAGAAGTAGGCAGCACTACATCAAGTGAGTGGATGATGGTGAGAAATAGGATTGATTGATTGATTGATTGAAAATAATTACAATATGGCGGCGCAACTGCCAGGGTCATATGCCGCCGGATGACAAAGTAGAAGGCATGGCAAAAATAAAAAGTGTCTATTCAAAATAAAGTTAATATCTGTTAGTAGGAATGAAACACTAAAAATAATAAAAGAATGATTTATAAAATAATTTCTTATAAAAGTGGAAGGAGGCCCGCCTCCTGAAGAAAACTAAAAACATCAGTAAAATCGTTAGAGGCCTCACCAAGCATCGAGGATAAACAGTAGGCACCATCTGCTCCCCCATGCCTCTGAAGGAACCTCTGACGCAGGCCCCCCAGACTCGGACACTCGACCAGCAAGTGACGGACAGTAAGGGGAACGAGGCAGTCATCACAGTACGGTTGAGTTTCACCACACATGAGGAACCCATGTGTAAGCCGAGAATGCCCAATGCGAAGCCTAGCAAGAGCCACCTCCATTCGCCGAGGCATAGAGGGAAGAACCCTTGGCACAACCACTCTCTGAAAGGTTTCTTTTAGTTTATTGTGAGAAACACCATCCCAGTGTCTCTGCCAACACGTACGAATTGCATACCGCAAGTAAGGTGTTACATCAGAAACAGGTAGTGGGTAGTCAGCTGGGGGCTGTTGAGAAGACGCAGCTTTAGCTAAAGTATCTGCCCTCTCATTGCCCACCACACCAACATGTGCAGGAACCCAACAGAAGTCTACACGGCGGCCACGGCGGCCAAGTAGAAAAAGCTACTCTAAAATTGATAAAACCAATGGATGGGATGCATTAAAAGACTCCAGTGCAGACAAAGCACTACGTGAGTCACTATAAATCACAAAAACGGATTGGCGGAGAGTAAAGATGATTTTAAGAGCATACAAAATTGCAGTCAGTTCTGCTGTATACACTGAAGTAACGCCAGGAAGGCTACCGCCCCTACTAAAGGAAGGGAAGACAACACCAAATCCTACTCCAGAATCAGTCTTAGACCCGTCAGTATAGACGGGGACAGAACCCTCATGAATGGAGGCATGTTCTAAAAAGAGAGAGAGGGACACCTGAGAGGGAAGTGAGCCCTTTTTTTCAACAACGGACCTACAGAATGTCACGCGAGGGAGTAGCCAAGAACCCACCCTTGGGATCCGATGTGGACAAATTGCCAGTCTCGGGAGAGAGAGGGCTAGCATAACAGACCGGACCCTGTAACCAAATGGCTTTGGGAAATTGGGACGGGTCTCAAAAACAGAAGATCGGGAATCCTGTGAGACAATGGCACAAGAAACTGAGTCTGGAATGCGGTGAAGACGATACCAACACCTCATCATTAGCAACTGGCGCCGCAAGTCCAAGGGGAGTACACCAGCATCTACCAACAAACTTGGAATTGGGGATGATCTGAATGCCCCGGTTGCCAGACGAACACCAGCATGATGCACAGAATTTAACAACCGGAGGCGGGCATCTGTTGCAGAGGAGTAGACTTCACACCCATATTCAACTTTAGGAAGAATAAGAGACCTATGCAAGAGGAGGAGGGTCTGACGGTCAGCACCCCAAGAGGTATGAGCTAAAACCCTCAAAAGACTCAAAGCTTTAAGACATGCCACCTTAACAGAACGAATATGAGGAACCCAGGTTAATCTTCTATCAAACAGAAGACCCAGAAACCGCGTTTCTTCTACACAGGATATTCTTCTACCATAGAGATACAAGTCAGGGTCTGGGTGGACTCCTCGAAGACGACAAAAATGTATAGCCACTGTCTTTGCTGAAGAAAAATGGAAACCGCGTGCTTCTGCCCAGTCAGAAATTCTATTGAGAGCCAGCTGCAACTTCCTCTCTATCAGAGACATTCTAGACGCAGTGAAGGAAATCGAGAGGTCATCAACATATAGTGATCCTCGTACACCATCAGGAAGTACACTGATGACGCTGTTAATGGCTACAGCGAACAGAGTGACACTAAGGATACTCCCCTGTGGTACTCCATCTTCTAGTGCTCGGGCATTAGAAAGCACTCCTCCCACTCGCACCCTTAAAATTCGGTTAGATAAAAACTGTTGAATAAAAACAGGTAAGCGCCCACGAAGACCAAACTCATGAAGAGAGAGTAAAATACCATGACGCCATGCAGTGTCATGTGCCTTTTCCAGATCAAAGAAGACCGTGACCTGGTGTTGGTTAGTGGAAAAAGCCTCACAGACAGAAGGTTCCAAGGACAGTAATGCATCAGAGGTAGATCGCATTTTTCGAAAACCATACTGGGCAGGGGATAAGAAGTCACCTCTCTCTAAAAACCACACAAGCCTAACATTGACCATCTTTTCCAAAACTTTACATATACAAGACGTCAAAGAAATAGGCCGATAATTCGTCGCCTGTAGGTGATCCTTACCTGGTTTGGGGATGGGGATAACTACAGCAACACCCCAACAAGCCGGAAACTCCCCAGAACACCAGATCTTATTAAACAGTGAAAGCAAAAACAACAGGGACTCATCAGACAGGTGGCGTAAAAAGGCATAAGGAATATCATCAAAACCAGGAGAGGAATCATGGCACTGCGACAGAGCTGACTGGAGTTCAAAAATTGAAAATGGAACATTGTAAGGCTCTCCCCCAGCAGAGGCAAAACTGAGACCACGAGATTCTAGGCGCCGACGGCGGCAAGCCAAAGGTGTATCTGCATCCTTCTTTGACACACTGGCAAAATGGTCAGCAAGCAATTCTGCAACAGCAAATGGATCAGCCACAGTTCCACCTGGTGCAGATAAAACAGGAGGGGATGGAACAGTAAATTTACCTGAAATTTTCTTTACCCGGTTCCACACCTGGGTGATGGAAGTCCTTGAATTGATGGAGGAAACATAACCCTTCCAGGACGAACGCCTGGCCTCCTTTAAGACCCGCCTCATATGAGCTCGTGTCCTCTGATACGCCACCAAATACTGAGGATCCCCACGGTGACGACGAAGTCGTAAGAAGGCGATTCGTTTGGCTCTCACTGCGGAACTACACTCCGAGTTCCACCAAGGAACTGGACGTTTAGGAAACTGACCCTTTGTTTTTGGAATAGATAATAGGGCTGCTGAGTGCAGCACGGTATTGAAATATGACACAGCCTCCGTAAGACAGCCAAACTCATTGACAGAAAGGGAAATGGAACTTAATTCCCTGAAATATGGCCAGTCAGCCTTATCCAGAAGCCAGCGAGGAAGACGTGGCTGAGGTCCACCTGCACTAGCAGTTAAGAGTAACGGAAAATGGTCGCTGCCATACAGGTCTGGCAACACATCCCAGTTAAAATCTAAAAGAGCATCAGCTGAACATAAGGACAAATCAATGGCAGTAAAAGTTCCTGTCTGGCTATGGAAATAAGTCATTATATTGGAGTTTAAAATGCCTAACTCCTCATCTTCCACTAAAGAGGCCAGCATAACACCCCGAGGGTTGGCCTCACTGTTTCCCCATAGTGGATGGCAACCATTCATATCGCCTAGTAACAGAAAGGGAGAAGGAAGGCCATGAATAAGGCGTTCCAGATCTGCCCTTTCAACAGTTGCACTAGGAGGTAGATAAAGACTGCAAACTGTATACTGCCGGCGTAAAAACATCCGGACAGCGACAGCCTGCAGGGGAGTAGAGATGTCCATATGACTGCATGGAATATCCTCGCGAAGGAAGATAGCAGCACCTCCATGACGACCTTGACCCGGCACAGGATCTGAATAAAAGGCATGGTAGCCAGAGGGACCAGAAGGAACAGCATCACCTACAATGGTCTCCTGGATGCACATGCACAGAGGAGTAAATTGAGAAACAAGATGACAAAGTTCCTCATAGTTAGCACGTAAACCTCGACAGTTCCACTGGATGATAGAACCCATAATGGAGGAATGATTAAGTGCGGGACTGTACACTTGACAAGTGAGAGGGTTTGGATTGATGCTTATGAAGGCCCTTTGCAGGGGCCTGCCCAGCACCAGAAACCCGCACCCTCTGTCGAACATCTGTGGGCAAACGAGAGGACGAGAAAGGATGTTTTACCACACTCCTTCTTGGAGTGGGCATACCAGCCTGCTTGGAAGGTGGCCTGGATGGAGCCCTTGGTAGTGCAGGGCGGCCAGTGGCACCACTAGAAGTTCCAGATGTGGAAGTGGACTGTACAGGGTCAGAACCCTGTGAAGGTGATATCGTGAGTGTTGGATCCGAAGCACTAAGGGTCCGCCCAACATCCTCTTCGGGCTGGGACTGGTTCACAGGCGGACCATGAGCTGCAGTTTCTGTCTTATCAGACCTCTCAGCAGCAAGTGACCGAGCTCCCTCAGGATCCAAAGACTCTGAAGACCGAGAGGGTGATGGCCTCCTGCCCTCCCCACTCAGTGAGGGCCGAACAGCCGACGAGGAGCCCGCCCCAGAACTCACCTCTGCCGAAGCCATAGGCTTCGAAGCAGGTGGAGGAGTGGGCTCCCTCACTGTAACCTTAGGAAGAGAGGGAACAGGAGAGGTGTTAACAGAAGGGTCAACAACAGAGAACTTAGGTGGCCGGTCCTCAGAATCAGAGGACTCTGACGAGCAACGGTGACGTTTACCAGGTGCAGATGGAATCTCGGGCATAGTGGCTACGACGGGAGAAGTCCGATCAACGTGGACATCTGCCACCACCACAGAAGTGTGCAAGTCGTCAGTCACCGAAGTGGGAGAGGAAACAGTCAGAGTAGCAGTTGGGAAAACATCATTCTTACCTGCAGTACTAACCTTGGGGACAGCATTCTGCATATCGTGAGTGGAAGTTGTGGGTACTGGAGTAGGTCGAGGCTGCCTCTGAGATATAGGGAGTCGCATTGGTGTTCTAGAAAGAGCAGAAGCATAGGTAATTCCCGGCTGAAAGAAGAGTGTGTGGGCTCTCCATTTGGCTTCAGGAAATGAAACCCTCTCACGTGTACGAATGGACAGGATCTCCTTTTCAAGGCAGAATCTTGGACAATTTTTTGATGAGACAGCATGAGGACCTCCACAGTGGTAGCATTTAATAGGTCCTGTACAGTCGTTGGAATGGCTTGATCCACCACAAGAAACACAAATACCAGGAAGTCCAGCCTGTGCACGGCGGCAAAATTTGCTGACATGGCCATATCCCTGACAGTGGAAACACCGCCTTGGGGTAGGCACATATGGCTTCACAGGAAGTGACAGCCAAGCGAGCTTCACAGATGTAGGCAGTGTCAATCTGTCGAATGTTAGGAACAATGTTGGAGTCGGGGTTAAAATACCGTCAATCTTCTTCTGGAGGCGTTCAACTTTCACCACGCCTGAAGCCTGCAGTTCCTCCAACAACCTGGCCTCCGAGAATCGAAGGAGATCACGCGAAAAAATCACTCCTTTACTTTGGTTAAATGTACTGTGTGGAGTACAGGAAACCTCTGATCCAGAAGCTGAGGTCCAATTCAATAGTCTTAAGCTCTCTTCAGGAGACGATACTTCTATAAGGATGCTTCCATCGCCCTGTGAGGTTATTCGGGGTTCTCTGCCACATGCTGAAATAATATTACAGTGTAATTTAAATATATCAGTATCCAGCACAGATCTACCTATGGAGGATCTGAGCACCAGATACTTAGCAAAATGCTCAGGCATAGTATTATCTGAGCCGAACTCGACAGCCGAACCAACCAGACGTGGCCTCCTCCTAGTCCCAGTTGAACGCTGGGGCAAAGGAGGAAAGTCACCAGTGGCTTGGAAAGGCTGTAGAGTGGCTATGAGGGTGGGGCAGTCTGGAGAACTTCCTGGGACAGTGGCAGTGTCGTCAACTTTTTTTTGTGTGTCACCCATATTATTTTGCAAGAACTTCATTCCCCCACCCTTCCACCCACCACAGAGTCCAACAAGGGGAGGTCATATGCCAGGGATAAACACCACTGGCGACCCCAGAGGTAGCAGGAGAGTATACGCAGGTAACCACCAAGGGACCCTGACAAGGGTGACTCCAGGACGATAGGAGCCACCAGGTCCCCCAGTGCCCGCTTGACCCTAAAGCCACTAGGTGACTAGCCTGGATGGCTAGCCAGTGACCAGCCGATTGACCTGGTCGGGCCCAACCAGGCCACCCGTCTAGCCAGAATAAGGGACCAAAGAGGTGTATTGCTAGCTGCAGGGCGCACCATGCAGCATCGCTCAACCTCCAGGACTCCCGTCTCCCAGCATTACGGGACGCCACGCACGGCAAACACGTGGGGAGGCAACAGTCCCGCCCTAGATGGCAAATGGGCAGGGACTGACATCACCAGTAGGCCTCCTCTACCAGTGATGTAGGGGGTGCTTGGTCCACAAGGCCGACAAATGCCAAACCCTACAAAGGTAGGCTTGCCTCCCAAGTAGGTGGCACTGCCAACCATGCTTCAAGCCCCACCACCACGTCAAGGTGACCCCCTACAGTGGGGTGAGAAATAGGAAGAAAGGAGGACAGGCACAGAAAAAGAATGATAAAGGCTAAGGAAGAAGTAGGCTGCACTACATCAAGTGAGTGGATGATGGTGAGAAATAGGAAGCGAGGAGGACATGCACAGAAAAATAATGATAAAGGCTAAGGAAGAAGTAGGCAGCACTACATCAAGTGAGTGGATGATGGTCGCCACCACCTACCACGCATTGTGGAAAGTATTAAGAATATATGAAGTAGATGGGAAGTTGTTGAATGCTGTGAAGAGTATGTATGATTGTGCTAAGGCTGCAGTGAGTGTGGATGGTGAACTAAGTGAATTTTTCTCTTTGAAGGTTGGGTTGAAACAGGGATGTGTCATGTCTCCATGGTTGTTCAATCTGTACATGGATGGGGTAATAAAAGAGATACAAGGTAGGGTAGTGGATGTTGGAGTGGCCCTGGTGAGAGAGGATAGTGTTTGGAAACTCCTTGTACTGTTGTTTGCAGATGATACTGTGTTGTTAAGTGAAGACGAAGGGGAGCTGCAAGGCTTGGTGGATGAGTTTGGAAGTGTGTGTAAGAAACGGAATCTAAAGGTGAATGTAGGGAAGAGTAAAGTGATGGTCTCAGAGAGGTGAAGTCAGTGAATGTACAGTGAGGTTGGATGGTGAGGAATTGGAAAATGTGAGTACGTTTAAGTACTTGGGTAGTGTGATGAGTAAGGATGGGGGTTTGGAGGGTGAAGTGCTTGAAAGGGTACAGCAGGGAAGAAAGGTTGCTGGTTCTTTGAAAGCAGTGATAAGAAACAGGGAAGTGAGCATGGAAGTGGAAAAGTTACTACATGACAGTATTGTGATACCAACTCTAACGTATGGATGAGAAGCTTGGACATTGTTGGAAGGACACAAGTCAAGAGCGAGAGCAGTGGAAATTAGTTATTTAAGAGGAGCCTTTGGAGTCACAAGGAGAGACAGGCTGACGAATAAGGATATAAAGGAACGTTGTGGTGTGGATGTGGATGTGATAGGAAGCGTTATGAGGAACACACTGAGGTGGTTTGGCCATGTGGAGAGGATGGAGGGTAAGAGACTGACGAAGAGAGTGTACTGTATGTGAGTGAGGTGGAGGGGGGAAGAGGGAGGGGGAGGCCGAGGATGAGATGGAGGGATGGGGTGGAGAGGTATATGAGAGAGGGGGGTGTGAGTTGGGATCAGGGCAGTGAAATGATGGGGGACAGGGCGATGTGGAGGTGATTTGTTTGTGGCCACCCCAAACGGGATTGAGGCATCTGGCGATAGATAGATAAAACAGAAGGTTCTGGCATATTCACCTATTAAGTATCCAATTAAATGTCCCCCAAAGAAGGTTGTGGTTGTGGTAGTTGTGGTAGGGGTAGTTGGGGTAGCAGTCTCTCTACAGCTACATGGCCAATTACTGAACATCCAGGTCTTTTTTCTTCTTCTTCACTATCGGGCTGCCTTCTCCCCAACTCACACTCCTGAAAAAGAATATTCCTTATAAGCCATCACAAGAAAATCTCAATAAAAAATCAAAATATCCATACACAAACAAAACCACAACTCCACACACAAAAACACCCCAAACTCCACACAGTCATCCCTAAATCCACCCCCCCCCAAATCTCCACATAGACCCCCAATCTACACACACACCCAAACCCTACACACACACCCAAATCCACACACATGCACAATCCAAACTCCACACAAACACCCCAATCTACACACATACACACACACCCAAAATCTACACACACACCAAAAAAAAAAAAAAAAAATACACACACAACCCAAGCTCCACATACATACACCCCACCCCAGAGTTCACACCCAGCTCTGTTATGTTATTTTCTTACCCTTTCAATCATCTGAGTAGGCTTTAGAAACACTCAGGCCTGTTTACAATACAGATTAAAATCAATATCACCACAGAAGCAATTAATGGAGAGAGAAAGGTAATTACTGGAGAGAAAAAATACTTATTGGAAAGAGAAAGGAAAAATGTCTTACCAAAATTGCAGACCCTTCCCCTGTAATTGCTGGAGCCTGACTGACCAAAAGCCGGCACATTCCACCTACCCCCGCATTCCTTCCCTCCCTCCCTCCCCCCCCACTAGTTTCCTCCCCCCCTCCACCACCTCCTCCCTCCCTGCACCACCTCCTCCCTCCCTTCACAGCCCCTCTTTCCTCCACCCCTCTCTCTCTCCTTCCTTCCTTCCTTCTCCTCCTTGTCTTCCTTTTTTCCTTCCACCTCTTCCTTCTCCCTGAAAAGCACTCTTCCTCCAATTCTCCTCCCTCCTGACATCCTCCCTTCCCTCTACCCCCACTAGTTCTCCCCCCCTCTTTCCTCCAACACTCTCTCTCTCTCTCTCTCTCCTTTGTCTTCCTGCTTCCTTCCACCTCTTCCTCCTCCCTGAAAAGCACTCTTCCTCCTGTCCCTCTCCCTCCTTACATCCTCCCTTCCCTCCACCCCCACTAGTTCCCCCCCATCTTTCCTCTACCTCTCTCTCTCCTTTCTTTTTCTTTTTTTCTTTCCTTCCTCCTCCTTCTCTCTCCATCTCTTGTCATCAATCTTCCTTCCTTCTTCCTCCTCCTTGAAAAACACTTTTCCTCCATCCCCCCTTACCTCCTCTCTCCCCTCCATCCCTCCTAACCTCCTCTCTCCCCTCCATCCCCCCCCTTTCCTCCCCCTCCTCTGTCATTAGACACACACACACACACACACACACACACACACACATACACACACACACACAAAGTAAAAAATAAAATACAATCCACTACGGACAAGGGAATCACCTATACACAAGAGAAGGATATTTGTGAAGCACTAAAGAATTTCCAATCAGTTTTTAAAGAAAAATTTTTTTAGAGGGACTATGTGGAACATGCATGCCCACACACACTACCAGATATACAAATATCAGAAAAAGTAATACAGGAGGAGTTAAGTAAATTAGACAAAGGAAAAGCAAATGGTCCTGATGAAATTTCATGTTGGGTGATACATGAATGTGCAAAGGAGTTAAGTAAACCATTATCTTTAATTTTCAAGAAATCCTTGAGACAAGGTAAACTACCTGATATTTGGAAGAAAGCAAACATTGTTCCCTTATTCAAGAAAGGGAATAGATAAAATCCACTCAACCACTGACCAGTATCACTAACCAGTGTTGTAAGCAAGGTATCAGAAAAGCTTGGGTAAATCACCTAGAAGAACACAATATCATAACAGAAAGACAGTTTGATTTCAGAAAAGGAAAATCATGTGTTACTAATCTGTTGGGCTACTATGACAGAGTAACAGACACATTACAGGAAAAAGAAGGATGAGTGGACAGTATCTATTTAGATTTCATGAAAGCATTTGACACAGTACCACACCAAAGACTTTTATGGACACTGTACACCCGCGAACCAAAGTTTCGGTACCCCCCTCGATGGAGGGAAATGGAAGTCAGGGTTAGAGAGAGGGCAGGTGAACGGACAACCGTGAGTGGTGCTTTGGAACTGAGCTACGAGGCGAATAGTGAGAAACCTAATGACACTGGATTCGAAACATTTCCATGCAATTCACCTGCAAAACATTATGCGTTCGTAACATACATACTGTAGCATATAACAGAGACTACTGTGTTATCATGGTGTCCTGTGATACTGACCCATCTGTTTCCGGATCCTCATCACACAAATAAAGCACCGAGCCAGTTGTACATAAGTTGCAACTTGTCATTTTAACTGCAGTCACAATTTTTGTGAATGTTATCCCTGGACTGTCTATAGTTATAATAAAGAATGATTGTGAATTTATTGTTGATTTTCACAGTAGTTGTGCGGATGGTTATAAATGTGGCAATTATTTTATGTGGACGACTAAACCACATTGTGATGGACAGTGGAGAGCATTCGCCAATAATTTACTATAACCAGATGAAATTAGATGCAAACAACATAAAATATTATGAGATAACGAAGACACAGCTGTGGTATCCTGCTCCGCCTTGTTATCAAGGCCTTAACTGTGGCTTCACCTCATACGTGCATTATTTTCCTTCAGTCGCTGCCTCTTTTATTACTCTTACTTCCCGGTATCCTCTTACTGCGAGTCGTCATATTCCTTGGAGGGTTTCTTGTCGTCCGGTCCTATAACCCCTACTGTATTACATTATTCCTCGCATCATCACTCCCAGACAAACAACGTTAGCCCAAGACTGCTGAATTTGTTAATACCATTATTACCACTGTCACTACTATTCCCTCTTTCCCCATTGTGTCTACTGCAATTCCCCTCACAGTACTACTACTGCTGCTCCTATTACTACTCCACTATAAATCTGTATAATAATAAATATGATTGTCCTTATGTCTGTGTATCTGTTAATCATAATTATTGTCCCTGTCCCACCGTCGACAACTCGTCACTGACCCGGCACCGCTACTCCAGTTCCCACCCACCATGGATTCTACTCCTCCCCCACTCCGACACCAAATTACCCTTCACCTCATCCTTGGGCCAGAAGGCCTGTTGTTCACCCTTTACCGGTGAATATACGTGGCATGCATTAATGATAAAAAAGAAGGCATTTAAGAGCTAAACGGTAATCGGCCTCTAAAATATTCTGTTTGCCAAGTTCAAACTTTAGGCCATATTTTGATACCATGAAGGTTTTATGTTGATAGCTCAAGCCGTTCATGAGATATAATAGGAACACGCACACACACACACACACACACCACACACACACACACACACACACACACACACACACACACACACACACACAGATGCAATTAAAAACATGATCGCTCCGCCTTCTAAAGGTAGACGATAATAATATAATAATAACAACAACATCGTAGATGTGTACTGTAGTGTTCCTAACATTACACTTAATAACTGCAGACCCAAACGTGCTTATATTACGGGGCACTGATATATTAACCACAAAACCGACCACAGACCGTTCTTATCATTACCACTGCACCTTCCCTATAGCACTTCACCATGGTAATACAACCCACTGTAGTCCTCTGTGAGATCGCTACATGTGTTTGGGAAAAATAACAGTGCACGACATGCCTACAAACCGCTAAAATAAGCATATGATGTTTCACTGACATCCATCAAATAGCCTAGGAGAAGTTACTGGACAAACAAACAAACGACTTGACTCAGACAGACAGAAGCAGAATGTCTCGCATCTGTATGTAACGACCTGAGAAAACTCTCGTGATCCTGCATTGCAGGTGTCATCACAGTAATAATAATAATAATAATAGTAGTAATTAATCACATGTTATTAGGCACGATACTGAGAAGGACACACACTGGAATAGCATGTGCCGACGCAATGCAGAATCTGTTTGCCATGACAGAAAGTTGGGTTGCGGTCAAACATTAATTTAGTATTACTATAACCCTACCATTACAGCATATTATGGCAATGTTTGGTTTTATATGTCACAGCTGTTTTCACTTGTTTTATCAGGGAGATTATGGTGTTTGTCCTCCTCTGTATCATGGATATTAACATGTGATTACTACTACTACTACTACTACTACAACTACTACTATTACCACTACTACTACTACTACTACTGCTAATGCTACTACTACTACGATTATTATTATTATTATTATTATTATTATAACTATGATGACACCTACAAAGTAGGATCGTAATAGTTTTGTCAGGTTGTCATATACCGATGCGAGACATTCGGCCTCAGTCTATGTCCAGCCGTGTGTTTGTCCGCTAACTTCTAGGCAATTTAGTGGATGTCAGTGAAACGTCACGGGTGTATTTTAATGGATTGTAGGCATGTTGTGCGCTGTTATTTTTCCCAAACGTGTAGTGATCCCACAAAGGACTTCAATGGGTTGTATTACTGTGGTGAAGTGCTACAGGTGAGGTCCAGTGGCAATGATAGGAACGGCCTGTGGTCGGTTCTGTGGTTAATATATCAGAGCTCCGTAATATAGGCAAGTTTGGGTCTGCAACTTTAATAATTATGTAATGTTCGGAATGCTGCAGATGTATGTTGTTGCTGTCAATTTTATAATTAATCTTATTAATGGATGCCACGTATATTCACCAGTAAAAGGTGAACAACAGGCCTGGTGGCCCAAGAAGGAGGTGAGGGGTAAAATGGTTCGGAGTGGGGGAGGAATAGAGCTCATGGCGGGTGGGAGAGAGGGGGGTGGGGTGCAACTGGGGTAGTAGTGCGGGGTAAGTGACGAGTTGTCGACAGGTAGGGCAGGGACAATATGATTAACAGATACACAGACATAAGGACAATCATATGTATTATTATACAGATTTATAGTGGAGTAGTAATAGGAGTAGCAGTAGTAGTACTGTGAGGGGAATTGCAGTAGACACAATGGGGAAAGGGGGAATAGTAGTGACAGTGGTAATAATGGTATTAACAGATTCAGCAGTCTTGGGCTAACGTTGTTTGTCTGGGAGTGATGATGCGAGGAATAATGTAATACAGTAGGGGTTATAGGACCGGACGACAAGAAACCCTCCAAGGAATATGACGACTCGCAGTAAGAGGATACCGGGAAGTAAGAGTAATAAAAGAGGCAGAGACTGAAGGAAAATACTGCACGTATGAGGTGAAGCCACAGTTAAGGCCTTGATAACAAGGCGGAGCAGGATACCACAGCTGTGTCTTCGTTGTCTCATAATATTTTGTGTTGTTTGCATCTAATTTCATCTGGTTATAGTAAATTATTGGCGAATGCTCTCCACTGTCCATCACAATGTGGTTCAGTCGTCCACATAAAATAATTGCCACATTTATAACCATTCGCACAACTACTGTGAAAATCAACATTAAATTCACAATCATTCTTTATTATAGCTATAGACAATCCAGGGATAACATTCACAAAAATTGTGACTGCAGTTATAATGACAAGTTGCAACTTATATACAACTGGCTCGGTGCTTTATTTGTGTGATGAGGATCCGGAAACTGATGGGTCAGTATCACAGGACACCATGATAACACAGTAGTCTCTGTTATATGTTACAGTATGTATGTTACGAACGCATAATGTTTTGCAGGTGAATTGCATGGAAATGTTTCGAATCCAGTGTCATTAGGTTTCTCACTATTCGCCTCGTAGCTCAGTTCCAAAGTACCACTCACGGTTGTCCGTTCACCTGCCCTCTCTCTAACCCTGACTTCCACTTCCTTCCATCGAGGGGGGTACCGAAACTTTGGTTCGCGGGTGTACCATCAAGGAGGAATTCGAGGCAAACTGTATTTTTGGATGCAAGATTTTCTCATAAAAAGAGAAATGAGAACAGTACTAAGGGGAAATTACTCATCATGGAAGAGAAGTGACTAGTGGAGTTCCACAGGGCTCAGTGCTGGCACCAATCATGTATTTAGTGTATATAAATGATACAGAGAGTAACACTGGAAATGAAAGCTATCTAAATATGTTCGCAGATGATGCAAAAATACAAAGGAGAATTACTAACACAGACTCTTGTAAAGAGCTATAAGAAGAATTAAATAAACTTCATAAATGGAGTAATACATGGCAAATGGAATTCAATGTGGACAAGTGTCATGTAATCAAGATTGGTAAAAGTGGAAAAAGACCTGATTGGGATTATAAGTTAGGAAATAAAACCCTACACACATCAGAAAGAGAGAAGGACCTAGGAGTGATTATCAATAACAGACTATCTCCGGCTGACCACATCAGTGAGAAGGTAAGGAACATGTATACACTGCTTGCAAATATGAGAATAGCATTCACATACATAAATGAAGACATGCTAAGAAAGATAATAACATCATTCATCAGACCAACCCTGGAGTATGCATCAGTAGTCTAGAGTCCTCATCTCAAAAACACATAGACAAGATTGAAAAAGTTCAAAGGGCTGCTACAAGATGGGTACCAAGCTGAAGGGATCTAAGCTACAAAGAAAGACTAAAAAAAACTGAATCTACCAACACTACATGAGAGAAGGAAAAGAGGTGACATGATTATGCTATATAAATGCGAATCTGGGAAGGAGAAAATAGACATAAATGATTACTTAACCTATGGGGATGCATCAGCAAGAGGACACTGCAAAAAAAACTGCATAGTGAGGTGATAAAGACGTAAGGAAATTTAGTTTCCCAAATATAGCAATTGATCAGCAGAATGCACTACCAAATGAAATACTGTGTCAAAACAATTCACAAATTTAAGGATATGTATAATAAATATGGTTTAAAACACAGGACAGGACGAGCTTGACTCATTCCTGTAAAGATACAATTAGGTAGGAACAATTAGGTAAGAACACACACACACACACACACACACACACACATACACATTATCTATAGGATGATGATGATGATGAGAGTTACACCAATGATAATGACTGATTTCACACAGGATAACCACCACCATAATTACTACCACAAACCACCACTACCATCATCACAACCACCATCTACCATCACCACCTCACCACCACCACCTACCATCATCACAACCACCATCTATCATCACCACCACCACCATCACCCCCTACCATCACCACCACCACCACCACCCCCTACCATCATCACCACCACCACCACCACCCCTACCATCATCACCACCACCACCACATTTCCCTACCCAATATTTCCTTTTTTTAAAACAATTCTACATACAATAAAACCTCACTAGAACAGAGTATCTGGAGCCCAAGCCATTCCGAAAAAAGCGAAACTCCGAAAAAAGCGATATGTGGACTTCCCCCTGCTATTTTCATACATCAGGGAGGAGGAGGCCAAAGATGAGATGAAGGGATGGAGTGGAGAGGTATATGAGAGAGGGGGGTGTGAATTTGGAGCAGGGCAGGGAAATGGCGGGGGACAGTGACGTGGAGACAATATGTTTGTGGCCATCCCGTATGGGATTATGGAGTATGGCAATAGATAGATAGATATATTATCCAGGTTATATAATCTGCTTTGTGGAAAAATATCTATAGGCTGGTTTGCCTGCTTACACAAGGCCCTCCATTCACAAAAATATACATATGGAAAAACAACTAAAAAGACAAATGGCCACCCCTTATGGGATTATGGCGTCTGGTTATACTGTTGTTAGATATGCTATAGATAGATTTAGAGAGAGAGAGAGAGAGAGGTTTTGCTGCTGATGAGGTAGTGGATATGAAAAACTACCCATATGCAACTCCTCCTCTCTATGTGAGGTGCTCAATATGAAATAAGAAGAAACTATCTTCACAGACCTGCAGCAAAACTACTGCAGCCAATTCAAAAAAGTTTCTTTGAAACTCGTAGAATGTGAAACTGTTTTATTAAAAGGCCTTCTTATGGACAAAACTGAAAACTGCTAAATAATCAGCTGATGCAACAGCTAACATGTCAATTCAACTCAAAATTTCAAGCCAAGGAACTCTGCATTTCATAAGTCACTAAAATGACTTTATAATCCAAACAGAAAGTCACATAACAGTCAGTTGATGTGTCAGCCAACGGAACAGCAGACATGATAAAATCAATTCAAAATTTCAACCTGAACAACTTTGTATTTCATAAGAATTTTGCTGAGCTCTCCAAAAGCAGATATTCCAGGAGAAATATGAAAAAGATCCCCAGATATATAGACCTGTCAGCTTCAACACAGGTAAAAATACCCATACATAAGAGCTGCCCACTGACAGACCTGTTGGCTTCACCCACACATAAGAGCTGCCAACGTACAGACCTGTTGGCTTCACCCATACATAAGAGCTGCCCACTTATAAGATGTGCCCTGTTTAAAAATTATCCATATGTAGTACAGGCAAACCCCGGTTTAATGATGCAACTGTTTAAGTAAAAACTCATCACTAGGTGGCATATTGTAACTCAGGGTAGATTTAACATGTAAAGTACAGTATAGGGATGCATTTTGGTGCCTTGGGTTTCCACCCAATCATGTCCTAAACCCATTCAAATGAGTCCAAAAACAAGTTTCTAGCTAACCTTAACCCTAAATAGCTTTAAAACAAGCTAAGCCTAAAAACATGGGGTGTGAGTTGGGAGCAGGGCAGTGAAATGGCGGGGGACAGGGCGACGTGGAGGCGATTTGTTTGTGGCCACCCCGAATGGGATCGAGGCGTCTGGTAATAGATAAATAGGTAGATAGACCTCACCTAAACCCAAAAATAAAATCTGAAATTCATTAAATATGTACCCCAAAATGACACTGTTCACTCCACCTGTGACTAAAACACATTATTCTATGTCTAAAAGCAGTTTATAAATCAATCTAAAAAAAAAAAAAAAAAAAAAAAGTCATACCGGGGTTTGGCCATCGTTCAGTGGGGTAGGATGGTATTTCTACCCCCATCGCTATGCGGGTGAATCGCATCTAGGCATATCATATCTCGGGGTCTGCCTGTAGCCTTCCTGTTGACACGAGGCTATCTATCTATCTATCTATCGTCAGACGCCCTAATCCCATAAGGAGTGGCCACTTCATTTAAGCAGGATGACTCTTACATATGGTTTTTTTTTTTTTTCCACTGTGTGCCTTGTATCAGCACTCAATGAAAAAAAAATACCCACGCGTACGAGTCTTCCTGCTTATACAATGTGGTTGATATGAAATATGTCGGTATGTAAGCTTTCCCTCTTATTGGCAGTGCTCAATACAAAGAAATACCTGTATGTAATGGTTTTCCTGTTGATATGAGGCACTGGATATGAAAAAATACCCATACATAAGAGTCTTCCGGCAATACAAGACCTCGATGTGAAATAATACCCATACGTAAGAGTTGTTCTGCTTATACGAGGTGCTTGATATGAAAAACTACCCATACGTAAAAGTCTTTCTATTTATACAAGGTCTTAATATCAAAAAATACCCATATGTAAAAGTCTTTCTGCTAATATGAGGTGCTCAGTATGAAAAAATGCCCATACATAGGTGCTTTCCCACTTATACGAAGTGCTCAATACAAACAAATACCCACATGCCAACGGCCATACCACGTTGAGTACACCGCTTCCCGTCCGATCAGCGAAGTTAAGCAACGTTGGGTCTGGTTAGTACTTGGATGGGTGACCGCCTGGGAACATCAGATGCTGTTGGCATAACGTTCTCCCTACGTGTCAAGTGGGGTGGGTGGAGAATTAGTGCCCCTCCATGTAAAACAATTGACTCTAAGCCCTTGACCACCCCGTTTGGGATACATGGCGTCTGACAATGAATGAATGAAAAAAAAAGCTTTCCTGTGCATGCAAGATGTTCGATGTGAAAAAAAACAGATTTCTAAATATTATCCTGTTCACATGACATACCCAGTATGAAAAAAATACCTATACATAAGCTATTCCACTTACACAAAGTCCCCAGTACAAAGAAATTTCTAAATATTTTCCTGTTCACATGACATACCCAGTATGAAAAAAATACCTATACATAAGCTATTCCACTTACACAAAGTCCCCAGTACAAAGAAATACAGTATACATATGTTCAGAGTTTTCCTGTGCAAATGTGGTGCTTGATATGAAAAAGTACCCATTAGTACTAGCCTTCCTGCTCATACAAGGCACTCAATAGGGAAAAAAAAAAAAAATACAGTACTCATACGCAGTTTTTATGCTGATATAAAGCACTCGATTAAAAGAAATACCTGTACTCATATACAGAGTTTTTATGCTGATATGAAGTGCTCGATTTAAAAAAAATACTCACAGATAGCTTTTATGTTGATATGATGCCCTCTATTAAAATACTCATACACTAGAGCTTTTATGCTGCCATGAAGGGCTCGATCAAAAAACAAATACTCATATGAAGGAGTTTTTATGCCAATATGAAGCGCTCGATTAAACAAAATACTCACATGAAGTTACTATGCCGATATGATGCGCTCGATTTAAAAAAAATACTCATGAGGAGTTTTTATGCAGATATGATGCGCCTGATTAAAAAAAAAAAAAAAATACTCATACACTGGGAGTTTTTATGCAGATATGATGCCCTCGATTAAAAAAAATTCCTGAGTGGACAACCTGACCCATACAGATAACGGAGGTTTTCGTTCGTTTCGTTTCGTTTTTAAAGGCTCCAACATGCTTGCATGTGTCGGCCTTGGTCACCTAATGGCGGCTCTCCACCCTGCACGATCCATTGCAGCCTCCCTGTTCAGTCCCTTAACCCTAAGGTCACACTTAATGACCTCGTCCCATGTCTTTCTCGGTCTACCCCTCATAACCCCACCCCCAATATTAACACTTCTCACCTTCCTCACCCAATTATCATCCCCCATCCTCTCCACATGTCCAAACCACCTCAATCTACCTCTCCTCATCACAACACCAATACACTCCAGTCCCATCCTACCTCTCAACTCTTCCATCGTAAACCCAGCCCCTCGAGGCCTTGGACGCAGGGACGCACTGCACATCCACCTAATCATTGTCATTTCTGTACGTCTGAGCTGGCGAATATCTTCCTCCTTCACTGCCCAGGTCTCACTACCATACAGCATTACACTCCTAACACATGCTGCATACAAAGACCCCTTAGCACGTAGGGAGAGCCCTCTCAATGTCAGGAGAGGCAAGAGCTCCCTGAACTTCTTCCAACCACTTCTCACCCTAGCCACAGAGCTAGCTCCAGCTCCACCTCCAGCACACAACATGTCTCCCAGATAACAAAACTCTTTCACACACTCAAGAGATTCACCAGCAAGTTCAATCCTTTCACGTCTGACAATCTCCACCTGCTCACAACAATTCAAATTATCATCTTTACATTTACCTGCCATAGCAGTCGACACTGGAGTACGCATCTTCCCTTCGGAGGAATCGACGAGCCTGGCTGTAGGACCCTGCCCGGACAAGGAATCATCAGGGCCCGGACGAAGAGTCATCAGAGCCCAAACGAAGAATCATCGGAACCCAAACAATCATCGGAGCCGGAATGAAGAATCCACCCGGGCCTCCCAACAGCTCTAGACTCTCCCCATCCCCCCTGCCCCAGGAAGTGGATGGTGAGCTGCAGTGTCGGTTCAGAGGCACATCCCATACCATACACTATAGGACCATACCTTATACCTTAAAATGAAAACCGCCTTATTTTATATATATATATATATATATATATATATATATACCATTAAAATTCTCAAATATCACCAAAAAACTAAGGCGCGTTTTTGTGAGGCTTGAGGCTCAAGCCTGGCTTCGCTCTTTGGCTTAAACCAAAGTGGCCCCGCAAAAAAAAGTACTCGAGCCGTACTGACGAATGTAAACAAACACCCCGGTCAGCTGATGACGCAAAGCAGCATGGCAGATATTGGAGAATCATATATTTTCGATCTAAGCAGTAGTTCTTCCCTCCAGATGGGAACTTTTCCGTTGGTTGCAGAGACACAAGAGTCTGCGGCTGTTGTGTCCACTCTTGTAGAGGACTACATGAGCCAGGTCACTGTGTTGTCGTCTTTAATGGCAACAGGCACTAGGTACATAAAGCAGCTGTGTTTACCACTGGAAATATGAATGCCGATCAGCGAAGTTAAGCAACGTTGGGTCTGGTTAGTACTTGGATGGGTGACCGCCTGGGAACACCAGATGCTGTTGGCATAACGTTCTCCCTACGTGTCAAGTGGGGTTAGTGGAGGATTAGTGCCCCTCCCTGTAAAACAATTAACTCTAAGCCCTTGGCCACCCCGTTTGGGATACATGGCGTCTGGCAATGAATGAATGAATTATATAAGGAAAGCTTTTAATTTACAAACTTAGGGTGCTTGTTGAGAACCCTAGGAACAAGGTACTTTCAGTGACAGTGTATGGGAAAGTAGACAGAACTCTAATTGATATTATGGTGTAGTGGTAGCAAGCTTAATAATAATCCTGGAGACAACACATTTGTGACCATCATGTTTGTAATGTGGTCAGAAAGTTATACTGTTGATGGTAGGAAACAACTGGAATCATGGACTGGTTAGGTTTTGATATTCGTAAGATCTAACATATCAAAAGTTTGGTGAGTAAAAGTCTGATAATAGGTTATTGCTTCATTTTACGTACTTAGGCTTGGCAGCGCCAGTAAATTTACAGCCATTGTTTTACTATTAACCCGCCCCGTCCCGACCACTTTTTGACCACTGGTACCCCCCAATCCCGACCATTTTTTGACCCTTTTTTTTTTTTGCTAAAACTTTCGCTTTTGGTGAGAAACATCGAAAATTCATAGAGAAATCGCTCACCTGAGGTTTAAAATACTCATTACAGGTAGGAGAGCCTCCTTACCTTACTGGGTTTTCTATCAGGCTGGCACCAAAGAAAACGAGTTCTATGGGAGGATAACTATTTCACACCACTCATAAACGGTATTTATTTATTTACTGTTACGAATTTATATGTAGTACAAGAGTATATTGGTTTTCAAGCAGTAATATAGGCATTATAAGCATTGGTTCACTCACTAATACCTGACCTTTTTTTGCCACATTACCTGATCATCATTTCTAACTGTTTCTTCCTCTAATGCTATGTAAAGTTTGTCCTCCACATTGTCATTGATTGGGGAATCACTCTGGCCCTGAATTTCGTACAGTGGCATGACATGGCTATACTGGCCAGGTCACTGATAACAGGTGAATTGCTGAGAAAAGGGCATGCAGGGGGGGGGGAGGAGGTCATGCTGGGTAAGGCATTGTCTCTGCCTGGCATCTTGTTGAGGAAGGTGTCCCGTGTATAAGTACCAAAAATGACTCGCGAAAATTGAAAATTGTGGAAATTATGAACCTTGCAATTGCAGGACGTTGAAGTACGTCCTCGGGATTAGCTGTGACAAAACGTGAGGACGTGGAAGTACGTCCTCGGGACGGCGCGGGTTAAGGAAAATCAAACTTCCATAATTGTCTGAAGCTGATTGTATAAGGTGAACATACCCCAACACAAGTATCTCCACATTTATACCTCCCACTTCCCATCTACACATTGAAAAAAAAATATATATATAGTTGTATTACTGGTTAGATCATGTCAGGAGTGTGAGTTTAAGATGGTTTTTGAGAAGTATCTGTTTGTGACTAGGTAGCTGAGAAGAGGCTTCATAGGCCAATAGTTTTCTTGGCAGCAGGTAATGAGTGTCAAATATTTTGGTAATGACGATGATGAGCCTAGGCAGCTGACTATATGTTGGCTGGATAAAATTTGAATGTAGGATCATCCAGACAAGAGTTTGGAATGCCTTATTCAGTTTGGTAGAAGATGAGCTAACTTCATCATGCAGATGTTGTGCCTGCCAGATTTATATATTTTTATATCTATTTTTTTCTTTTAGGTGCAGATGATTGGCCATTTAAGTATTAAGTTAGCCAACAAGCTGTATGAGTGCATGTCTGGTTCATTCAGGTGTGCATGCAACAGGCAGCACTCTCTGTATGTTGCATGAACTGTACCTGCATTATGAACTCTTTATCAGTGCATACTTTCAGGGGAAAGGAATTATCAAGATGATACTCATTTGTGATAACAACGTATTGAATGAGTGGGGAATTTCTGCCATAGGGTCACATTGCCTTGTGATTATTGGGTATCTGGTAGTGCTCAATTCGGACAATTTTTAGATTCGCACAATCACAGATTCTTAGAAACATAAGTTTACCAAATAAGTTCTGGGCCAATATAGACCATTTTTCATTATATGCACTTTGCTCACAAATGAATAATACTTGCATTAGGTTGAGTTGGGTTGGGTTAGGTTAGGTTAGGTGGTTAGGTTACATTAGGTTGGGTTGGGTTAGGGTAAGTAGTAGGCCCACAGTACATATTTTTTCATCAAACCTGAAAGGTTTTGGGTGTGATTCTGTTCATTTTGACCTTTACTTCTAAAAAGAAATAGTGGATTCTAAGGTGATTGCAAAAATATTCATTCCTTTGAAATCATTGATTGGCAATAGATTTGAATGGCAAAATCAAATGAATCACATCAAAAACCATTGGAAACACTCAGATTTGATGCAAAGATCAGTGGTTGTGTGAAACTAAACACTGACCCTCATTTCCATTCAGGTGTTCCCTTCAGTGAGCTACTTTGCTGTTAGGTCAATGTGTCCCCCCACCCCCTCAAAATATATATATATATATATTAAGAATATTAGCAAAACCATACTTTATAATTACATTATGTTCCTTTGGGTTGGTGCAGAGAATCACATGGAAAGCAGAAAGGCTTCAGTGATCACCTGGATCAGAAAGAAGATCTTGATTTCTTCAGAAGTATGCGAGTCACAAAGGAAACCTTTACTCTTCTCCTTTATTTTGTACAGGAGCAGTACAGACCAGTGTTCCGTGGAGGGACTCCATCTGTTCATTAAAGTGTTCTTTCCATCTGTTCACTTTTTCTCCCTTCTCCACTAGTAATCTACCATTTTTATCTTTCACACCCCAACTAACTTTGTTGGCACCCTGTGTAGCTCTCTTTACCTCTTCCCAGAACATTTTCTTACATTCCCTCCACTTTGCACTCAAATTCCTTCCAAATTCCTCATCCACTCTCTTCTTACTCTCTTATACTAATCTTTTCACCTCTCTCCTCTCTACCGTACATATAACTCTCTCGTCCTCCTCTCAGCTTCTTCGACGCCCCTGTTCCTCATCCACTCATTATATGCTTTCTTCTGCAAGAAAATAATTCATTAGCATTAAAAGTGTTCTTAGAACTGTATGAAAAAAAAAAAAAAGATGCATGGATTAAAAATATTCAGGAATATATGAAGGAAATCAGCATAAGAAATACTAACCAACTGGACAATTTAAAAAAGGATGAAATAAAGAAGGTAAATGAATACGAAAAAAAAAGAAAATGTTGGAGAGAAGAACTAACAAACAAATCCTCAATTACATTTTATAAAGAGAAAAAAATAGACATTAAGGAAGAAAAACTTTATGAAAACACACAGGGTTCTATACTGCTGCACAGATGTTGCTTGAACACTTTAAAATTAAACTGGAGAGCAAGGTATATTGGTGGCAATACGTATTGTGAATTATGTAGCAAAACAAGAAGAAACTCTTGAACATTTCTTTAAAAATTGTAATGCATTAAAAGATATAAGAAGTAAATATGAGGTAGAAGAAGGCAATTTAGAGAACATACTGTTATTACCATATGCAAAAGATGCAGATAAAAAATTCTACCACTACAAGAAATACCTCTGTGAAGTATGGAACACTAGAAAACGTGGTTGAAAAGATTAGGAGAAATACACTGAGGTGGTTTGGACATGTAGAGAGAATGGAGAATGAAAGACTGACTAAGAGGGTGTATGTAGGTGAGGTGGAGGGAGGGAGAGGGAGGGGTAGACCGAGGATGAGGTGGAGGGATGGAGTTGAGAGGTATACGAGGGAGGGGGGGTGAGTTGGGGGGAAGGGAGTCAAATGGTGGGTGACTGACTTGGAGGCGTTTTGTCTGTGGCCACCCTTTGCGGGATTAGGGCGTCGGGCTATAGATAGGTAGAAAAAAAAAATTGACAACGAACAGCCCTGTGCTGATTCAAAACAACACAGTGAACATCATCTGATCTGATCTGCACCACAAACGAGCTGTCCAGTTCACTCTAGCTACAAATGTTCTTCTCTCACGTGCATCAACTGTAAATTCTAGCATATCTGTATATCAAAATCAATCGGTGCAAGCCACATACTCGTGGCATATTGAAAAAAAAGTGAGAACAGTACATACAACACAATGGAAGACGCCACCTTTGTTTACATATGACGTTACACTCCCGGTGTAGTGTTATTAAAATGCCCGCGGAGACCGCCACAGGACCTCCCACCTCACCACCCCCCACACCACCGCCGAGCCGCCACCCCACCACCACCCCAGGAGGACACACAGGTGAGGTTAGTGACCTCGGGCAAGAGGGTCATCGGGACATCCCGACCCTGAGCCCCTATTCCTCGCAAGTGCCCCAACCCCAGGCGTTCAGACAACCTGAACTACTGTGCGGGCGGGGTAGTGACCGTCAGACCAGGGGTGGGACTGAAAAGAGGTCAGTCCCAAGTAACACCGTCTTGACGGTCTTGCTACACCCTCTAGGGCAGGAAGAGGCCCAAGGGCAGGAAGAGGCCCAAGGCTACGGCCTTAAAAGAGAGATAGACACAGGCTACGGCCTGACAAAGTGTGTAAAGGGGAAGGTGACCCCAGGCTCCGGCCTTAACACGCTGAGGAGAGAGAGTTGCCTGTGTGCATCCCTCTCCAGTTGTACCTTGGCTACGGCCAGAATACGGTCCAGGGTAGATAGACCCTGCTACCGTACGTGTAGCGCCACCCAATTACGGAAGCGGCGACTCGGGGCCGGCCTCTCGCCGGAGCAGACGGGTGATCCCGTTTCTCCGCTAGTCGTTTCCCGTACGGGCGGACACTCAGTTACGACTGGGGCATGTACCAGGGTGGAGAATTCCCTGACGGTAGGATCTGTCCGTATTGGAGAGAGTGCGGTCCTCGCGCCCCTCACTCCGGCTTGTTCCCTACTGAGGGAGGAACACCACGCTGACGGCCGCTTGCCTCGGCGAAAGGGCGACCCCGATCACCCTACTGGTGTCCCTCGCACGCCGGACAAGTTCACGGCACCAGCCAAAGTCCATACTAGGGGAAGTGGAGCCCCACCTCAGCCCAATGAACACACTCAGGGAACCACGGAGAGCGTGAGTCTCCCTCAAGCCTCTTTCCCTCCGGGGAGCCCTTCGTCGCCATCCAGGCTTCTTGGCCAAGCGGAGGCGTTAGAGTGGTGGCAAGGCCCGATTGCGGAGTTACCGCCCACACCCAGACGCTCCTTAGCACTGTTGGAGCCCTACAGGAGTCGCTGCTGCAGCCCAGCCCTGACGGCGCCTCTCCCCCTGAGCACCTGCAGACCCCGGACGCCCAGGCCTTCCACCACGGTCCCCGACGACGGCGACCTAGGCTTCCTCACGCCCCGGCAGAAGAAGAAGCAGGCCCGAATCCTCCGCCTGTTCGGTCCTAGTCCCGAGGGCCCCCGATCAGGTCAAGTCCTCCAGACTACGAGGTCTCCTTGCACCCCACCAACGCGGCCCTAGGAAGGAGCCGCCCCTCAGGCCGAGGCCCTAAACAAGAGAGCCTCCCTGACAGTAAGTACTAGTGACCCAACTACCAAAGAAACACGGGTAGAACAGTGAAAGTTACAGTGACCCCTAATACAGTGACAGTGATCCAATGCACAGTGGCAGTGACAAATAAAAGTTATGTTAAACAGTGATATCAGGGTAAGTCATGCTTGAACATTAAACAGTTCAGTTCCCCCTCTCAGAAAGGAAGTGGGGAGTTTTCTGTGGAATCAAAGGTAGGTGTGTGAGCGAGCCGGAAGGCTAGTGAAGTGCTTCCCTGCGACTAGGTGACGGTGTCGGATGTCGCCACACGCACCCTACCTTTGTTATAGTATCATATCCCCCACAGACTCCCAATCACAGTGAATATAAGTGAGACTCCTCCATTTATTATTATCCACCAGTGACACGACCAGTGTTCTCGATTGACCATTGCAGTGAAGTGATATCTCTCCTCAATAATAGTCACCCATATCCCTGACTGCCCTGTGCCCCGTGCAAAAGTAGATTGGATCCAATTATAAGTGTATTATTGTACCTCTGTGTTATTGTGTATCAAATATTGTGTATGTAGCACTGTAAGGAATAGAATTTAAGCAATAGATGTGATTTGGTGTACTGTCTCTTTTTATGCCCTGTTCCTTTGTTAGTGCATTACATCCGGTCTAGCCAAAGGACCCCGTCCCAGTGCTCGTGTTTTTACGACGAGAAGTCGCCTTAAAAACACAGCATTACACTGGTGGCAAGCGGTGGTCCTAGATCCGAGTAACGCATGGAGGAACGCGAAAGGGAACTTACAAAGGCAGCTAAACCGCACATCCAATTGCCGAGGTTCAACCCGGACCAGTGTGACATAAACATATATTTGGACATGGTCAAACCCCTCCTAAACATAGGGTTTGACTCTGACAGAGAAAAGATCGCTGTCACTCTACCTAACTTGGGTAAAATAATCACTAGTGTCGCACCAAAAGTCGTCCCAGAACTGTCATGGGACCAATTCTCACAAATAGTGAGACAGGCTTTCACGCCATCCATAGGCCGAGTTGTCGCTCTTTCTCAACTCGACGCCCTCACCTACGACGGGAACCTGGATGACACATTCACCCAGGCTAGGCGCCTCGTCAGCGCCGCCTATCCCGAGGCACCACCCAATGCCCGGGATATCCATACATTCAACGCACTGTTGAGAATCCTCCCCAGCGTAGTCAGGGAGCATTTCTCAATCTACGACCCCTCAGGGGACATGGAAAATGACCTACAACTCGTCCGACGTCTGCTCGCCGCCCGCCCCACACCACAGCCACTCCACGCGGTGACACGTTTTCCTACAAGGCAACAACCCCCTTCCAAACCTAAACTGCCGCCACATCAGCCAGCTACTGAGCCGCCCACAGTCCCTAGAGCTTACCCCCAAAAAAAGCGCTCAAACCCGAGGGAACAAGGAAACCTCATCACCATTAACCCCTGGGAATTCACGGCTTGCAGCCGCACCTGCCCTCTCCACGACATTAGGGAACAGCTCGAAGCTAGCAGGCGCAGAGGTTTTCCACAAGGGCACAAGAAAGTATCCTCCTTAGACGACGATGCCCAGGAAGATGACACACCAACGCACACCCTCTCGGGAACAGACGACGACGACCAAGAGGACACCACTCCACAGCAAATGGATTTTTAGGCCCGCCCCCGCACCTCCCCACGGTGGCGGGGGCCAACTCACACAACTACAAACCCCCTGTTTACGACAAAATCTGGCTAAACAGGGTCAAGGCACGTCTACTAGTGGATACGGGAGCAGCCAGATCGTGCCTCTACTCCCACTTCTACACCCGCCACATGGGTGCATTCGGCCCCCTCCTCCCCACCTCAGCCAACCTTGTCGACGCAGGGGACGGCCCCCTGCCTATCCGTGGGGAAACTCGGGCCCTCCAAACCCACACCCATCAGCAAATATCCACTAGACACCCATTTATCATATTCGACTCAACATGCAGTCAATACGATGGATATTTAGGGCTGGACCTCCTACAGAAATTACATGCCACCATTGACTGCCACCAACGCCGCCTCCACTTCCATCCAGCCCACCACAACCAACCAGCAGTGAGAACTAAGGAAGAAAAAAAAAAAACAACAACGAAGGCTCGCCAAAAACTCACACCCCCACACACTACCACCAGACACTCACCTGTCCCATACCACAGATACACCTACACCCTACCCAGCCCCTCACACCACTAGACTCCCATCCCCACCACCAACCACTCATCATCTACATCCCTCCCCATCTTTTCCAGCCACTGTCGCCTCCTCTATCACCATTCCACCACATCATGAAGCTTGGGTAAAACTTAACAAACCTTCCCATACCTCCGTCCTCTTCTCACCATCCATCCCCACCGGACCACTTTCCTCCTGTCTAGTAAGCCCTACCTTCCTTCCCCCACATGCCCAAGAAATCCGTGTCGCCAACCTCGCTACCACACCACTAACCTTACCAAGAGGACTCATCATCGGCGACACTGAAGAAGCCGAACCATGCCAAACACCGCCCCCAGACCCACCCACCCTACCCACCCTACCATCACACCTATCCCCAGCCCAAACCAACAGCCTCCGACAACTCCTCCTGGATTTCCAAGATTTATTCTCCTCAGGCCCGACCGACCTTGGCCATACCACCTATCTCAGCCATGAGATACATACAACAGGACCTCCAATTCGCCAACCATCACGACGGAAAAATCCTAAGCAACGAGAAGAAGAAGACCGGCAGGTCCAGGACATGCTAGATGCCGGTGTAATCTCCAACTCTACTAGCCCATGGTCCTCTCCGGTGGTACTTGTTAGAAAAAAGGACGGGACAATGCGCTTTTGCATTGATTACCGCCGAGTAAATGATGTCACAGTCAAAGACGCCACTCCCCTACCACGTATCGACGACTCCCTAGACTCCTTACATGGCTCAACATGGTTTTCCACCTTGGATCTACAGTCAGGGTACTGGCAGGTCCCTGTACATCCCGACGACAAACACAAAACCGCCTTCTCCACATCCAACGGCAAACATTACGAGTTCAATGTCCTCCCTTTCAGACTCTGCAACGCTCCTGCCACATTCTCCCGTTTAATGGAGTCAGTCCTTAGCGGTCTAACCTGGGAGACTTGCTTAGCATATCTCGACGACGTTATTGTTTTCAGTCGTACATGGGCCGACCACCTTCACCGCCTCAAGCAAGTGTTCCACCGCATACGCCAAGCAGGACTTAAATTGAAACCTACGAAATGTGTGTTAGCAGAGAGATCAGTTTCCTTCTTAGGACATCTAATTAATGCAGAGGGCATCTCACCAGACCCAGAGAAACTTCGAGCCATCGCAGACATCCCACTCCCCCGCGACGTGCACGAAGTCAGAGCATTTGTGGGGTTGACATCATATTACAGGCGATTCGTCAAAGGATTCGCTGACATCGCAAAACCCCTCCACGAACTAACAAAAAAGGGCGAACCCTTTCTATGGACGGGGACAAGACAAACAGCCTTCACCACCCTCAAAGCAAAACTAACCACCTCGCCAGTAGTCGCATTCCCAGACTACAATCTTCCCTTCCGCCTCTATACCGATGTGTCCCTCATCGCCATAGGAGCTGTCCTTGCCCAGGTACAAAATGGCAAGGAACACATCATCGCCTGTGCCAGTCGCACCCTTAACACGGCAGAGCGGAACTATGCGGCCACAAAACGCGAGTGCCTAGGGATCATCTGGTCCCTCGAGTACTTCAAATCCTACATCGCGGGCACCCACGTAGTAGTCATCACCGATCATCAATCCTTACAATGGCTACGACAGTCAAACACAAATAACGCCCAACTAATACGCTGGCGGGAAACCCTCGAAGAATACGACTTCGAAATTGCATACCGACCAGGCAAGCTGCACACCAACGCTGATGCCCTATCCCGCCTCCCAATCAACACCATCAAAGAAGAACTCGACCTGGTTAAAATGTGGTTTGACAAACAACGCCCCTCTTGGATTCCACAGACCACATTTAACAAACTACACCCGCATGGCGAACATCTTTTTGACACAAACGGACACATTGTCCTCAGCCCAGCCACGGCCCACGACACCATGCTCCACCTCCATGCCCACAATGGCATCCACCTAGGAACTAAAAAGTTACTGCAAATATTCAACGATATGTACTGGACTCCCAACCCATCTACCATCGCAAAGAAAATCATACAATCATGCCGAGCATGCGCACTTGGCAAAGATATCACCCGAACACCAGGCCCTACAGGAAAAGTCACAGTACAAAAACCGTGGCAACTTCTCTCCCTAGACGTCGTCGGCCCCCTCACACCAAAGTCCGGCTATAAGTACATAATTACCTTCGTGGATGTGTACTCTAAATTTATCATCACCTGCCCAGCCAAGGACCACACAGCACCGTCAATCGCCGACGCCCTCACCCGACATGTCTTCCCTTATTTCGGGATTCCCCAGGCCATCCATTCGGACAATGCCCCTGAATTTACGGGAAAAATATGGGAAGAACTGGCCAACATCTTTGGATACAGCATCTCCCACTCATCTCCCTACTGGCCCCAAGGCAACAGCGTATGCGAGAGAAGCCACCGCTCCCTGATGAACCAAGTCCGCACGCGCATTACGCAAACAGGCAATGAAGACTGGCCCGCACACGTTAAGATCGTGCAATGGGGGTTAAACACGTGCCCAAGGGAAGATGGAATAACCCCGCACGAGAGAGTGTTCGGGGAACCACCCCTACTCCTACCCCTCCGCCACCACCTACAACCGCCCACTCCACCCTCCAGCACTGACCCTCTCCACCACCTCAAACGCCGCCTCCACCACCTACACTCAAAGCAGGACCTAGCACCGGACGCTCCTCCCACCACATTAGCCCAAATAAAAGCACCACCCTCCCATCACTCTCCAGCATTCAAATCTCATCTCCCCACCAGGCACCATTCCCCGAGATGAAGATAACCAGGGTCCGATGGCAACCTCACAACCACCCGCCAACCAGAATCAGAGGCACCCACCACCTGCTATGCCTCCTACGCCGGACCACCCAGCCGTCCTCCCTCCACTTCACGCTCTGCCCCCACCAGGAGCCCAACCAATTCACCACACACTGGGTCAACTTCACCCAACACCTGACCCCGGCCTACCAGACAGCCACCTCCACTACCTACCACCTCCAGTCACGGGGCCGTGACTTCAAAGACGCGGAGGGTGGTAAAATGCCCGCGGAGACCGCCACAGGACCTCCCACCTCACCACCCCCCACACCACCGCCGAGCCGCCACCCCACCACCACCCCAGGAGGACACACAGGTGAGGTTAGTGACCTCGGGCAAGAGGGTCATCGGGACATCCCGACCCTGAGCCCCTATTCCTCGCAAGTGCCCCAACCCCAGGCGTTCAGACAACCTGAACTACTGTGCGGGCGGGGTAGTGACCGTCAGACCAGGGGTGGGACTGAAAAGAGGTCAGTCCCAAGTAACACCGTCTTGACGGTCTTGCTACACCCTCTAGGGCAGGAAGAGGCCCAAGGGCAGGAAGAGGCCCAAGGCTACGGCCTTAAAGAGAGATAGACACAGGCTACGGCCTGACAAAGTGTGTAAAGGGGAAGGTGACCCCAGGCTCCGGCCTTAACACGCTGAGGAGAGAGAGTTGCCTGTGTGCATCCCTCTCCAGTTGTACCTTGGCTACGGCCAGAATACGGTCCAGGGTAGATAGACCCTGCTACCGTACGTGTAGCGCCACCCAATTACGGAAGCGGCGACTCGGGCCGGCCTCTCGCCGGAGCAGACGGGTGATCCCGTTTCTCCGCTAGTCGTTTCCCGTACGGGCGGACACTCAGTTACGACTGGGGCATGTACCAGGGTGGAGAATTCCCTGACGGTAGGATCTGTCCGTATTGGAGAGAGTGCGGTCCTCGCGCCCCTCACTCCGGCTTGTTCCCTACTGCGGGAGGAACACCACGCTGACGGCCGCTTGCCTCGGCGAAAGGGCGACCCCGATCACCCTACTGGTGTCCCTCGCACGCCGGACAAGTTCACGGCACCAGCCAAAGTCCATACTAGGGGAAGTGGAGCCCCACCTCAGCCCAATGAACACACTCAGGGAACCACGGAGAGCGTGAGTCTCCCTCAAGCCTCTTTCCCTCCGGGGAGCCCTTCGTCGCCATCCAGGCTTCTTGGCCAAGCGGAGGCGTTAGAGTGGTGGCAAGGCCCGATTGCGGAGTTACCGCCCACACCCGGACGCTCCTTAGCACTGTTGGAGCCCTACAGGAGTCGCTGCTGCAGCCCAGCCCTGACGGCGCCTCTCCCCCTGAGCACCTGCAGACCCCGGACGCCCAGGCCTTCCACCACGGTCCCCGACGACGGCGACCTAGGCTTCCTCACGCCCCGGCAGAAGAAGAAGCAGGCCCGAATCCTCCGCCTGTTCGGTCCTAGTCCCGAGGGCCCCCGATCAGGTCAAGTCCTCCAGACTACGAGGTCTCCTTGCACCCCACCAACGCGGCCCTAGGAAGGAGCCGCCCCTCAGGCCGAGGCCCTAAACAAGAGAGCCTCCCTGACAGTAAGTACTAGTGACCCAACTACCAAAGAAACACGGGTAGAACAGTGAAAGTGACAGTGACCCCTAATACAGTGACAGTGATCCAATGCACAGTGGCAGTGACAAATAAAAGTTATGTTAAACAGTGATATCAGGGTAAGTCGTGCTTGAACATTAAACAGTTCAGTTCCCCCTCTCAGAAAGGAAGTGGGGAGTTTTCTGTGGAATCAAAGGTAGGTGTGTGAGCGAGCCGGAAGGCTAGTGAAGTGCTTCCCTGCGACTAGGTGACGGTGTCGGATGTCGCCACACGCACCCTACCTTTGTTATAGTATCATATCCCCCACAGACTCCCAATCACAGTGAATATAAGTGAGACTCCTCCATTTATTATTATCCACCAGTGACACGACCAGTGTTCTCGATTGACCATTGCAGTGAAGTGATATCTCTCCTCAATAATAGTCACCCATATCCCTGACTGCCCTGTGCCCCGCGCAAAAGTAGATTGGATCCAATTATAAGTGTATTATTGTACCTCTGTGTTATTGTGTATCAAATATTGTGTATGTAGCACTGTAAGGAATAGAATTTAAGCAATAGATGTGATTCGGTGTACTGTCTCTTTTTATGCCCTGTTCCTTTGTTAGTGCATTACATCCGGTCTAGCCAAAGGACCCCGTCCCAGTGCTCGTGTTTTTACGACGAGAAGTCGCCTTAAAAACACAGCATTACAGTTATAATTTATAACGCTACACCGGAAAATTTTGGACAGCACCTCGTAATAATAACAGTAATAATAATAATAATAATAATAATGGTGTAATAATAATAATAATAATAATAATAATGGTGTAATAATCCATCCATCCATTCCATCCATTGCCAGACGCCATGTATCCCAAATGGGGTGGCCAAGGGCTTAGAGTTAATTGTTTTACAGGGAGGGGCACTAATCCTCCACCAACCCCACTTGACGTAGGGATGCCAACAGCATCTGGTGTTCCCAGGCGGTCACCCATCCAAGTACTAACCAATAATAATAATAATAATAATAATAATAACGGTGTAATAATAATAATAATAATAATAATAATAATAACGGTGTAATAATAATAATAATAATAATAATATTATTATTATTATTATTATTATTATTATTATTATTATCTAACTTACAGAATGATGAATTTGATTAGGAAACAGACAAAAAGGATGACAGACTAACAATTTTTCTTTTACTGCATCCAACTAAGGGCACAGGATACAAAGATCATCCCAGAGGTCCAGCAGTCCACCTTCTACCTGCCAAAAATACAATGATCCCTCTCATCCCTAAAATGTCATCACTTCAGCACTAACACCAAAGATTTGCATTATGATCTGCTGTTTGGGTATTAGTGGGATTTTTTCATGATGCAGCAGTGAGGTCAGAAGGAAGAGCAGTGAACAACATTGTAATGCTGTGTTTTTAAGGCGACTTCTCGTCGTAAAAACACGAGCTACTGGAACGGGGTCCTTTTGCTAGACCGGATGTAATGCACTAACAAAGGAACAGGACATAAAAATAGGCAGTATACCGTATCACATCTATTACTTAGGTCCTACTCATAACAGTGTACATACAATGATATTTAGCATATAGAGGAACAGAGATACAGGATTACACGGCTTCACAGAATGATCATATATATATTAACACTATGGCACAGGGAGATCGCGGGTATCCTTTAATGTCACTTGGGGAGTAATTATGCAACTGGGGTTGTTCATTTAAATTAATTGTATGGAATTATTATGTCACTTCAAGATAATAATAAACTGGGGCTGTTCACTTTAAGATCACTGAGTAAAATGCCCGCGACCGGACCTTCCGCCCTGCCACCCCCCACACCACCACCGGGCCACCACCACCCCACCACCCGAGGAGGAGATAACGGTCAGGTTAGTGACCCGGGACAAGAGGGTCATCCAGCCACCACTGACCTGTGCCCCTTCTTCCCGCAACTACCTCAACACCAGGTGAGCCTAGACCCACAACAAGTTACACGGCGGGTTAACCATCGACAGCAGTGGGGTGGGACTGATGCAATATCAGTCCCTAGTAGTTTTGTGGTGACGACCACAGCTTCACCCCAACGGGACAAGAGGTCCCTAGGTGAGCCACGAGGTGTTTACACCTACTGCCACCGCGAGCCACGGGGAAGTACCATCCTCTGCCGCAACAACCCTGGTGAGCCACGAGGGGCTTGTATCCTCTGCCACCGTGAGCCACGAGGGCGTAATACCCTCTGCCACAACCAGGACAGGAGGTCCTTTGATGAGGGAGAAGAGCCCTCTATAACAAACAGGGCAGGAGGCCCAATAGTGGACTATACGGGGCTCACACCCCTAGCCACACCAAGGGTAAGAGACCCTCACACAAAGCCACAAGTGGGTCCCAGGACCGATCAACCTGGTGCCACGGCAGTTGTGAAGACAAGAGAGAGAGAGTCGCCTCTGTGCTACCCTCCATAAGTGCAAGAGAGACCACGGCCTCCGTGTGTCCTCTAAAGTCAGCTAACTCCTGCAGGAGTAGCTGGACACCACCCGGGAGAGTTGCCCCGAAAGTGTCACCCGAACAGAGGCCCGGTCCCAGTCGGGACCTACCTCCCACCCCCGGGAAATTCTTGTCTTCCCCAGGTACCAGCAGGAGATGAGGCCGCAGCCCACACCTGATGGCGCGTCCCCCAGCAGACCTCCGCAGCCCTCGGACCCCCAGGCGAGCCCAGCAGCCCGTCGACGCCGACCTCCCCCTGCCGCAGACCCTACGACGTCAGGCCCGTCTGCTACACCTGTTTGGCCCCAGTCCCTAGGGCCAACATAGACAGGCCTCCCTTCACCGTGACCAGAGGAGGGCCTACAACAGGTTGAGACCCCAGGCAAGAGGGTCTCCCTGCACCGTGACCAGAGGAGGGCCTACAACAGGTCGAGACCCCAGGCAAGAGGGTCTCCCTGCACCGTGACCAGAGTGAGGATCTACAGCAGGTCGAGACCCCAGGCAAGAGGGTCTCCCTGCAACATCGGACCTGGGTCGAGTCTCCCCCCAGCGGGTACGGTGATTCCCGCCATGGGTAGAGCCCCCGGAGGTCCCCTTATAGTGACAGAGTGATATCGCCCCAGAAAATCGGGCAAGATTAGTGACTTTCCTTTTCCTATAGTGAGACAGAGATAGTGATCCAGTGACAAAGTGAACCAGCGGGATTACACCAAAAGTGTCCGTAAATACCTTCCCTTTGAAAAGACTATAAGTTCTGGGCTCGTACAACTAGTGCTATTCCCAAGTCCAGTCTAGAGGAGTCCCCCCCCCCCTTGTCAGTGTACGCGCGGGCGAGAGTTGCCGCGCCAAGCCCAAACAGTGAATTATAGTGATCTGCTCCCCTTGTTCTTTTATAGTAATAATCCCTCCCCGGCTTATCAAGCCCTGATATCTCGATTGCCCCAGTACACTAAGACCTTTTGGACTTTAATGCAAGTTAGTCTCATTCACGTATGGACCCTTAACCCATTGTAAAGTATAGTTATAGTGTGTGTGAACATCTCGTGTTGTACTAACGTAACTTTGTATATCTGTATCCTCTGCCCATAATATCATTCTCTGTAATATTGTCAAGGTGTTAGAATTAAGGTAATAGATGTGTTAAAGGTGGACTGCCTAGTTTTTATGTCCTGTTCCTTTGTTAGTGCATTACTTCCGGTCTGGAAGAGGACCCCGCTCAGTAGCTAGTGTTTTTAGTACGAGGAGTCGGCCTAAAAACACTCAGCATAACACTGAGATTGGGAGTCTGTTTTGAGGATATTACCATAATAGAGGTAGGGTGCGGATAGCGACACTCGACACTGTCACCTGGTCACGGGGACACGTACACTTATCTTTCGACTCGCCCGCGCACCTACCTCTAGACTCACAGAAAACTCCCTGGTTCCTTGATGCGAGGAGGGACTGAATTATTTATCAATATACACTTCTTACCCTGATGGCACGAGTTTCTGTTAGGCCACTGTTTAATATATTTTCCGTGTAAGCACTGTCACTGTACTCTGGATCACTGTCACTGTCAAAGTCTTACCCTTGTTTCCTGGGTTTGTTAGATCACTGTTTCACTTACTGTCAGGGAGCCTCACCTGTCTGGGGCCTCGACCTGAGGGGCGGCTCCCATATTAGGGCCGCGCTGGTGGGGTGCAGGGAGGCCCTGTGGTCTGGGGGCCTCGACCTGATCGGTAGCCCTCGGGACTAGGGCCGAACAGCCAGAGCAGCCGGGCCTGCTTCCTCTGCCTCCGGGGAGTGAGGGAGCCTGGATCGCCTTCGTTGTAGACTGCGGCGGCGGGCCTGGGCGTCCTGGGACTGCGGGTGCTCAGGGGGAGAGGCGCCGTCAGGGCTGGGCTGTGGCAGCGTCTCCTGCAGGGCTCCGGCAGGGTCAAAGAACTCCCGGGTGTGGGCGGTAGGTCCGATATCGGGCCTTGCCACCACTCTAGTGCCTCCTCTGGGCCTATAAGCCCGGATGGCGATGAAGGGCTCCCCGAAGGGAAAGAGGCTAAAGGGAGACTCACGCTCTTTGTGGTCCCTTGAGTGTGTCTATAGGCCTGAGCCGGGGCTCTCCTTCCCCTATTGTGCACCTTGGCTGTAGCCGTGAACTTGCCCGGCGTACGGGGGACACCTATAGGGTGATCGAGGTCGCCCTTTCGCCGTGGCAAGGTACCGCCGGCGTGGTGTTCCTCCCGCAGTAGGGGACAAGCCGGAGTGAGGGGCTCAGAGGCCACACTCTCTCCAATACGGACAGATCCTACCTGCAGGGAATTCTCCACCCTGGTACGTGCCCCGGCCGGAGCCGAGTGTCTGCCCGTACGGAAGACGACTAACGGGTGAACTGGTTCGCCCGTCCGTTGCGGCAAGGTACCGACCCCGGGACGCCGCTTCCGTAATTGGGTAGCGCTACACATACGGTAGCAGGGTCTCTCTACCCTGGACCGTATTCTGGCCATAGCCGAAGAGCAACTGGAGAGGGATGCACACAGGCAACTCTCTCTCCTCAGTGTGTTAAGGCCGGAGCCTGGGGTCACCTTCCCCTTTGCACACTGTGTTAGGCCATAGCCTATGTCTGTCACTTTCTCTTTCTTTAGGCCATAGCCTTGGGCCTCCTGCCCTTGGGCCTCCTGCCCTAGAGGGTGTAACAAGACCGTCAATACGGTGTTACCTGGGACTGAATTCTTTTCAGTCCCACCCCTGGTCTGACGATCACTACCCCGCCCGCACAGTAGTTCGGTTCCCCTGATCACCTGGGGTTGGGGCACTTGCGGGGAATAGGGGCTCAGGGCCGTGATGCCCTGATGATCCTCTTGCCCGGGGTCACTAACCTCACCGGTGTGTCCTCCCGGGGTGGTGGTGGGGTGGCGGCTCGGTGGTGGTGTGGGGGGTGGTGAGGTGGGAGGTCCTGCGGCGGGCACGGCGGGCATTTTAAACATGCTACTGGATTCAAATTTCAAACAGTCCCTGCAACAGCCTGGATGCACCAGTCTCCACAGTATGCTCCATGGCCGCAATATGGGGTGGTATGCATAAAAGAACTAAAGGAAAACAAACTTTTCCAAGCACTGTCATGAATTCACGCGTGCTCGGGATGCTGGTTTCTTTTTCCCCATTGCTGATATCAGCACACTCATAAATGACATACTTTTTAATGTAATTCATTCATATGAATGCAAGTATTTTTGTAATAACTGTCATGGTCAGATCACAGATTTTTTTTAAAGGTAGAGTTGCTATGTAGTACCTAAATCATCTGAATGCAGCCCCTGGACTGCAGGCTGAAGTTGCGTCTTCTCTTTGGCAGATAAAGAGAGTTGAGAGATGTTTGTACTGCCAGTAAACAGAAGTACCAGGTTATACCGGTGTTACCATGTGAAGACTGTACAGCAATGCCCCAGTATGCGATCAGTTGATAAAGGGTGGGGTGGGGGTGGGGGGGAAAGGTTATGATGTACCCAGTTTCGGGTTAATGATCACGGAATTTGCTTTCATGATAACTGTGGTGGTCGCATACAGCAATCCTGTGCGTATGCAGTGCCATCCACTTAAGCTGACAGTGAGAAGTTTGAGCCATGATGACTACTGTACAGTGAGAAGTTTGATCCATGATGACTGCCCAGTGTTCCAGTGTTTACACCTGCAGAACCCCCATCTGAAGCCTCTGTGCATGCGGCCTGCTTTGCACCGCCCCTTTGAAAATCCCATCTCGCTCATCCACATGTTCATATGTCTCACAACTGTGATAATCTCGCTTGTGTTCCCAGCACTGCATAACTTTCTCATGGTTTCAAGACCATCAGAACACCATCGCTATCGCCAAAGAATAATGCAAGTGTGCAACAAATATTGGAGTGTGTGATATTAAGTGGAGTGATGACATTTTTAGTATGAAATACTGAAACTTGTGACTTGGAAAGCATGCCCAGCAAGGACGATACCCATGGCGAAAAGTGTGCTGCTACTGAGGATGCCATGGCAAAGCTTAAGAGGATAAAGATGTAACCTTTCCCTTGATGTGAAATTGGACACTGTTAAGCATCATAAGGACAGACAGGGGACAAACAAGATCGCCGAATCCCACTGTCTCTATCTTACAAAAAAATCTGAGATTGTCCGAGCTGCATTGTAGATCATGCCTATCCTGACTGCTAAATGCCTAACTAAAACTAGGGGTCCCATCTTGGAGGAGATCAAAAATTTCTTGGCACTATGGGTTAAATGAACTTAACCAAACAAAGCAACCCCTGCAGTGTAGCTTCATCTGCACCAAGGCACTAGATCTGTGGAAGGATCTCAAGGAAAAAAGAGGAGTGGAGGTAAGGAGCAGTTCAAGACAGGCACTGGGTGGTTCGAGCAGTTTAAGGTCTATGTTGGCCTTAGCTATATGACCATGCACGAGAAGGCTACTAGTGCTGACCACATGGTGACTGAGGCCTTCCCTGCCAAGTTGAAGGCAATCATCAGGGAAGGGGGAAACTCTCCAAAACAGGCCCTGAACTTTGATGAGATAAGCCAGTTTCAGAAACAAATCTTCCAGAAGACCCAAATCAACATTGAAGAATGACGTGTCTCAAAGGTAGCCAAGGACCACTTTGGTGCGAGTGCAGAGGGGGACCTTGACCTGAAACCCCTGCTTGTCTATCATAGGGAGAACCCCCGGGCACTGACATGGTACCTTAAAGAAAACCTGGGGGTTATTTGGAAGAGTAACTCCTAGGCTTGGTTAACCTCCACAACCTGCCGATCCTACATGACAGGTTATCTGTCCTCCAGCGTGCATGACTATGCCAGTCGGAGCAATCTGGCCAACCATCTTCTCCTCCTAACAGACAATGCCCCACGTCACCCTGATAGCATGGAGGATAGGATGGACAACATAAATATGGTGTACCTGCCCCCCAGCACAACATCAATGCTCCAGCATATGGACCAAGATGTCATTGCTACCTTTAAGGCCCATTACCTCTGCTGCACCATGAAGCAAATGATAAGGGCAAGTGACTCCAAGGACACTGATGCAGTGTGAATGTTTTGGAAGAATTATTACTCCAAAAGTCCCATCGATAACATCACAGTGGCATGGCAGGAGGTACAACCATGCATACTCAATGCCGTCAGGGGGAAACTCTGGCCGAAATGTACTCACTCCTTCATGGGGTTCCCTGCAGTGAAGGACATCCATTGTGAAATCCTTGACCTCTTCCACGAGGCTAATGTGCAGAAGGTCCTGGACAGCCACATCAGGCAGCCGTCCACAGAGGAGCTCACTGAGCTAAGGGAACATGGCAGAAGGACAGGTGGGTGATGAGGACAGTGAGAATGAGTTCATTCATGTCCTGAACATCAAGACACTAAAGACACTAGAGTTCCTTGCCAAGATTGACGATGCCACTGCATACATCCAGGACAAGGACCCAAGCACAGGGGAGGAGAGATGCAGTGACGTACAGCACAAAGCAACATTTAAGACCATACAGGGAGCTCCCGGAAAATCAAGCAGGCAGCATGGCAGACTACCATTACCTCCTCCTTCCCCCTTGTGACAACCATCAGCACTGAGCAAGAGCACAGGCCATCAACGAGTGTGGTGCAAATTCTACTTACTCGCCAACTTGTCTGCTTCACTGCTGCCTGGCTCACTTCTACACTCCTCTGCTGCCTCACTGTAGTGTTCTCCCACCACCTTACTGCAGCACTCCCTACCAACCACATCACTACACTTTCCCTTGTCTTTACCACTTCACTTTTCCTCTACACTTTCCCTTGGCTTTACCACTTCACTTTTCCTCAACCTTACCCCTTCACTCTGCATCATTTCTCATCTCCTGAGGACCTGGTGTGATCGTCCAGACCCTACACAGCTGTCCCTCAGCATCAGGGGATACCCCTGGTGAAGACTTGGACTGGCCTAGGACATACTTCATGTGGGTTGGAGATTTTTTTTTTTTTTTTTTTTTTTATAGGTTACATGATCCTTGGACAACTCCACGTCCCCATTGAACCCACGTTAAATTGACCTCAGTATGTGATTTCTTGGTATGAAATCTGTTTCACGATATAATCCCACTGCATGCTGAGGCAAGAGTGTACTAAACACATTCAAGATCCATTTTATGGGTCTTGAAGGACAACATATCTCCTAATAAAAGACATCACTTTTTGTCACAACAGCTGGTATACTGTATAATGTACCGTACATCCATCCATTTCCAATCCTGTGTTACCCATTAGGGTTGAAAGACATCACTTTCTGTCACTACTGATGACATAAACTGTACATCCATCCATTTCCAATCCTGTGATGTCCATTAGGAGTGTTGTAGCCCACAGCCTGGCTACTCTGCTCAAATAGTTAAGGTGACTAACCACTTGCTCTTGCCTGAATAGCAGTATGTGAGGAATAAATCTCATTCGTAATAACAATAATTTTTGCTATTTACAGATGGTGTTATATACTGTTAGTAACCTCACAGCTAAAGCACAAGAAGACAGCGACAGGACTTGAAGTTCCTTCTCCTCTGATTCAGATCCCAAGAGACCAAAGAACTTTGTTCTACACAATGGGGAAAGGGTTTACTATGATGCTCCAATTCATAACCAAAGTACAACTGATTCTGTTTAATTTTCAGCACCTAACACCAATTCCCTATGTTCTAATTAGGTGACAGGATCTCTCTCAAATATACAAGACAGTATATTAAGTTTCGCTGGGCTATAACGCTCCTGGTTAATCCATTACCCATGAAGACTTGACAGGAATGACCGAATATGGTCTGAGAATAGTCATATGGAGAACAATGATGAACTATGCAAAACTTATGAAAAGCCTGCATGTATGTGTATTAGATTATGTTAAGATGTTTTTATTCCACGTAAGATGAACCTCTGAGATTCAAGGGATTGTCTCTTAAGTCCTTCTTGTTTCAAAAATCTACTAAGCAACAAACTGAAGAAACAATCATTTTTGAAACACACTGCCGTAGAGTGGGAAAGGAGGTCCAGATGATGATGATGATGATTTATATATATATATATATATATATATATATATATATATATATATATATATATATATATATATATATCCAATCCAATGTTGCCCCATGAGGAGCACAGGAGCCCTGGGCTAGACAAGTTGGTCCTGACATTTAAGATAGCAGTGAATATAGATAGATAGATAGATAGATAGATACAGATATATATATATATATATATATATATATATATATATATATATATATATATATATATAGATATATATATATATATATGTAATGCTATGTTTTTAAGTCGACTTCTCGTCGTAAAAACACTAGCTACTGAAGCCGGGTCCTCTTTCTAGACCGGAAGTAAAGCACTAACAAAGGAACAGGACATAAAAACCAGGCAGTATACCGTAACACATCTATTACCTAGATCCTACTCGTAACAGTACACACAGAATGATATTTAAGATACAGAGACACAGAGATACAGAGTTAACACTTGGCTTCACAGAATAATCATATGCACTACAATTATCACACAGGGAGATTACGAGTGTTCTTTAATAGGGTTCTTATGTCACTTGGAGGTAATATATAAATGGGGTTGTTCACTTTAAGAATACACGAGGTTGGGAGTCTGGTTTAGGGATATTACTATAAAAGAGGTAGGGTGCGAATAGCGACACTCGACACTGTCACCTTGTCACAGAGACACGTACACTTAACTTTTGACTCGCCCGCGCCCCTACCTCGAGACTCACAGAAAACTCCCTGGTTCCTTGATATGGGGAGGGACTAAGATAATTCACAAAGTTCACTTTCTGCCCTGGTAACACTAAGTTCTGGTGGGCCACTGTTTACTATATTTTCTTGGGTAGTCACTGTCACTGTTTTCCTCTGTTTCCTGGGTATTGTCACTGTTAGTTACACTTTAGGGTACAGGGAGGCTCTCCCGTCTGGGGTGCCTCGACCTGAGAGGCGGCCCTCTTCTTAGGGCCGCGCCGGTGGGGTGCAGGGAGGCCCTTTGGTCTGGGGGCCTCGACCTGATAGGTGGCCCTCAGGACTGGGGCCGAACAGCCGGAGTAATCGGGCCTGTTTCTCCCGACTCCGGGGAGTGAGGGAGCCAGGATCGCCTTCGTCGTGGGTTGTGGAGTCGAGCCTGGGCGTCCTGGGACTGCAGGTACCAAGAGGGAGAGGCGCCGTCAGGACTGGACTGCGGCAGCGTCTCCTACGGGGCTCTGGCAGGAACAAGGAAATCCCGGATGTGGGCGGTAAGTCCGATATCGGGCCTTCCCATCACTCTAGTGTCTCCTCCGGGGCAATATTCCCGGATGGCGACGAAGGGCTCCCCGAAGGGAAAGAGGCTGGAGGAGGACTCACGTTGCCCGTGGTTTCTCGGGTGTGTCTGGAGGCCGGAGCCGGGAGTCTCTTTCCCCTATTACACACTTTGGCTGTAGCCGTGAACTTGCCCGGCGTACGGGGGACACCAATAGGGTGATCAAGGTCGCCCTTTCGCCGCAGCTCGGGACTGTCGGCGTGGTGTTGCTCCCGTAGTAGGAGACAAGCCGGAGGGAGGGGCACAGAGGCCACACTCTCTCCAGTACGGACTGAACCTACCTTCAGGGAATTCTCTACTCTGGTACGTGCCCCGGCCGGAGTCGAGTGTCTACCCGTACGAAAGACAACTACCGGGCGAACTGGTTCGCCCGCACGCTGCGGCTGGGGACCGTCCACGGGGTGTCACTTCCGTAATAGGGAAGTGCTACATGTACGGTAGCAGGGGCTCTTTACCCTGATCCGTATTCTGGCCGTAGCCGAAGATCAGCACGAGAGGGATACACTAAGGCAACTCTCTCTCCCTGGTGTGTTAAGGCCGGAGCCTGGGGTCGCCTTCCCCTTTACACACTCTATTAGGCCGTAGCCTAAGTTCGTCTTTCTCTTTTTGCTTTTTGTTAGGCCGTAGCCTTGGGCCTCCTGCCCTAGAGGGTGTAACAAAGCCGTCAATACGGTGTTACCTGGGACTGATTTCATTTCAGTCCCACCCCTATTCTGTCGATCACTGCTCTGCCCGCACAGTAGTTCACTTCCCCTGATCACCTGGGGTTGGGGCACTTGCGGGGAATAGGGACCCAGGGCCATGATGCCCTGATGACGCTCTTGCCTGGGGTCACTAACCTCACCGGTGTGTCCTCCTGGGGTGGTGGTGGGGGGGCGGCTCGGTGGTGGTGTGGGGGGTGGTGAGGTGGGAGGTCCTGCGGCGGGCACGGCGGGCATTTTACCACCCTCCGCGTTGTTGAAGTCACAGCCCCGTGACTGGAGGTGGTAGGTGGTGGAGGTGGATGTCTGGTGGGCCGGGGTAAGGTGTTGGGTGAGGCTGACCCAGTGAGTGGTGAATGTGTTGGGCTCCTGATGGGGGTTGAGAGTGAGCCGGAGGGAGGATGGATGGTCGATCCGGCGTAGGGGTCGGAGAAGGTGGTGGGTCCCTCGGATTCTGATGGGTGGGCGGTCGTGGTGGCGCCATAGCACCCTCTTAATTTTTGTATCTGGTTGTTTGGTGGTGGGCGTAGCGGGCGGTGATTGAGAGTGGTGGGTTGGAGGAGGTGGGGTGGTTGGTGAAGGATCAGAATCGGAGGAAGGTGGGGTGGTTGGTGAAGGATCAGAATCGGAGGAAGGTGGTGGTTGGTCAGGCAAGGGTGACGTGGGGGAAGGGGTTTGTGGGTATGGTGAGGTTGAGGGTGGGGTGGGGGAGGTGAGCGAGGAAAGGGAGGCAGGTGAGGGTGAGGAGGAGGATGGTGTGATAGGGAAGGCGAATGAGTTGGCTGTGTAGGTGGGAAAAATGAGTGGCGGGGATGTGATGGTGGTGGGTGGTGCGGGGCGTTAGGTGGGAGGGAGTAGACAGGAGGAGGCAGTTTTGGGAAGTAGGTTTGGGAAAGATGAGGTAAGGGTTCTAGGAGGCCTGCGAAGGGGGAGGCAGGCTTTGTGTTGGGGAGGAATATGAAGGGGGGAGGCGGTAGTAGTGGAGAAAGTGGTGTGTGAGGTGCGAGGGTTAGGAATAGTGGTAGGAATAGGGGAGGGCAAAATAGAAGAGATGGTGGGAGGAGAGGAAATGGAAAGATGACGTTTTCCCCTGTCATCGACTGGGGGAGATGTGAGGTGGCCCCCGTCATTACGGTGAGATGCGAGGGCAGTGGGGGGACGCCTTCTGTGACTTCCTCGTTTCACTTTTCTTCTTTGAGGCTTGGGGCAATTGGCGTATGGTGGGGAGGCTTGTGGGCGCTCTTGTTTTGTTTTGCTGCCCCGGGCGGCTTTTAGCTACTCACGAATGTCGTGGATTGGGCACTCAGGGCAGCAAGGAGTAAATTCCCGAGGATTTACAGGGATGAGATCCGTGGGGAATTGGTTGATGATGCCGATGCGTTTGGGGGAGGAGTGGACGGTTAGAAGGCGCCTTATTAAGTTGATTTGTTTATCCAGGTCTCCCGTCGGTTCATGTATTATGAAGTGGTTTTTAATGAAATCGGGGAGGATCCTGAGGAGTTTGTGGAATATGAGTTGTTCCCGGGTTTTTGCATCTGTGCCCGGGTACGCAGTGGTGACGAGCCGCCTAGCCTCGATGAAGGTGTCATCGAGGATTCCGTCGTATGTGAGGGCGTCTAGTTCCGACAAGGCTACAACTGTGCCCAGAGATGGTGTCACCGCCTGTTTCACAATTTGTTTGAACTGATCCCATTTTAGTCTCGGGACGATTTTGGGAGTGACAGTGGCGATTATTTTCCCCAGGTTAGGTAGTGTGACTACAATCTTTTCTCTGTCCGAGTCGAACCCTATGTCTAGGAGGGGTTTGACCATATCTAAATATATTTCTATGTCGCACTGGTCCGGGTTGAACCTCAGCAATTGGATGTGTGGTTTGGCTGCCATTGTGCAAGTTTCCTTTCTTCGTTCCTCCGTGCTTTTACTCGGATCCAGAATCACTGCTTGCCACCAGTGTAATGCTGTGTTTTTAAGGCGACTTCTCGTCGTAAAACACTAGCTACTGAAGCGGGGTCCTCTTTCTAGATCGGAAGTAAAGCACTAACAAAGGAACAGGACATAAAAACCAGGCAGTATACCGTAACACATCTATTACCTAGATCCTACTCGTAACAGTACACATAGAATGATATTTAAGATACAGAGACACAGAGATACAGAGTTAACACTTGGCTTCACAGAATAATCATATGCACTACAATTATCACACAGGGAGATTGCGAGTGTTCTTTAATAGGGTTCTTATGTCACTCGGAGGTAATATATAAATGGGATTGTTCACTTTAAGAATACACGAGGTTGGGAGTCTGGTTTAGGGATATTACTATAAAAGAGGTAGGGTGTGGATAGCGACACTCGACACTGTCACCTTGTCACAGAGACACGTACACTTAACTTTTGACTCGCCCGTGCCCCTACCTCGAGACTCACAGAAAACTCCCTGGTTCCTTGATATGGGGAGGGACTAAGATAATTCACAAAGTTCACTTTCTGCCCTGGTAACACTAAGTTCTGGTGGGCCACTGTTTACTATATTTTCTTGGGTAGTCACTGTCACTGTTTTCCTCTGTTTCCTGGGTATTGTCACTGTTAGTTACACTTTAGGGTACAGGGAGGCTCTCCCGTCTGGGTGGCCTCGACCTGAGAGGCGGCCCTCGTCTTAGGGTGGCGCCGGTGGGGTGCAGGGAGGCCCTTTGGTCTGGGGACCTCGACTTGATAGGTGGCCCTCAGGACTAGGGCCGAACAGCCGGAGTAATCGGGCCTGTTTCTCCCGACTCCGGGGAGTGAGGGAGCCTGGATCACCTTCGTCGTGGGTTGTGGAGTCGTGCCTGGGCGTCCTGGGACTGCAGGTACCAAGAGGGAGAGGCGCCGTCAGGACTGGACTGCGGCAGCGTCTCCTACGAGGCTCCGGCAGGAACAAGGAACTCCCAGGTGTGGGCGGTAAGTCCGATATCGGGCCTTCCCATCACTCTAGTGTCTCCTCTGGGGCTATATTCCTGGATGGCGACGAAGGGCTCCCCGAAGGGAAAGAGGCTGGAGGAGGACTCACGTTGCCCGTGGTTTCTCGGGTGTGTCTGGAGGCCGGAGCCGGGGGTCTCTTTCCCCTATTACACACTTTGGCTGTAGCCGTGAACTTGCCTGGCGTACGGGGGACACCTATAGGGTGATCGAGGTCGCCCTTTCACCGCGGCTCGGGACCGTCGGAGTGGTGTAGCTCCCGTAGTAGGAGACAAGCCGGAGGGAGGGGCACAGAGGCCACACTCTCTCCAGTACGGACTGAACCTACCTTCAGGGAATTCTCTACCCTGGTACGTGCCCCGGCCGGAGCCGAGTGTCTACCCGTAAGAAAAGACAACTACCGGGCGAAGTGGTTTGCCCGCACGCTGCGGCTGGGGACCGTCCACGGGGTGTCGCTTCCGTAATAGGGAAGTGCTACACATACGGTAGCAGGGGCTCTTTACCCTGATCCGTATTCTGGCCGTAGCCGAAGAACAGCAGGAGAGGGATGCACTAAGGCAACTCTCTCTCCCTGGTGTGTTAAGGCCGGAGCCTGGGGTCGCCTTCCCCTTTACACACTCTATTAGGCCGTAGCCTAAGTTTGTCTTTCTCTTTTTGCTTTTTGTTAGGCCGTAGCCTTGGGCCTCCTGCCCTTGGGCCTCCTGCCCTAGAGGGTGTAACAAAGCCGTCAATACGGTGTTACCTGGGACTGATTTTATTTCAGTCCCACCCCTATTCTGTCGATCACTGCTCCGCCCGCACAGTAGTTCACTTCCCCTGATCACCTGGGGTTGGGGCACTTGCGGGGAATAGGGACCCAGGGCCGTGATGCCCTGATGACCCTCTTGCCTGGGGTCACTAACCTCACTGGTGTGTCCTCCTGGGGTGGTGGTGGGGGGGCGGCTCGGTGGTGGTGTGGGGGGTGGTGAGGTGGGAAGTCCTGCGGCGGGCACAGTGGGTATTTTACCACCCTCCGCGTTGTTGAAGTCACGGCCCCGTGACTGGAGGTGGTAGGTGGTGGAGGTGGATGTCTGGTGGGCCGGGGTAAGGTGTTGGGTGAGGCTGACCCAGTGAGTGGTGAATGTGTTGGGGTCCTGATGGGGGTTGAGAGTGAGCCGGAGGGAGGATGGATGGTCGGTCCGGCATAGGAGTCGGAGAAGGTTGTGGGTCCCTCGGATTCTGATGGGTGGGCGGTCGTGGTGGCGCCATAGCACCCTCTCAATTTTTGTTTCTGGTTGTTTGGTGGTGGGCATAGCAGGCGGTGATTGAGAGTGGTGGGTTGGAGGAGGTGGGGTGGTTGGTGAAGGATCAGAATCGGAGGAAGGTGGGGTGGTTGGTGAAGGATCAGAATCGGAGGAAGGTGGGGTGGTTGGTGAAGGATCAGAATCGGAGGAAGGTGGTGGTTGGTCAGGCAAGGGTGATGTGGGGGAAGGGATTTGTGGGTATGGTGAGGTTGAGGGTGGGGTGGGGGAGGTGAGCGAGGAAAGGGAGGCAGGTGAGGGTGAGGAGGAGGATGGTGTGATAGGGAAAGCGAATGAGTTGGCTGTGTAGATGGGAAAAATGAGTGGCGGGGATGTGATGGTGGTGGGTGGTGCGGGGCGTTAGGTGGGAGGGAGTAGACAGGAGGAGGCAGTTTTGGGAAGTAGGTTTGGGAAAGATGAGGTAAGGGTTCTAGGAGGCCTGCGAAGGGGGAGGCAGGCTTTGTGTTGGGGAGGAATATGAAGGGGGGAGGCGGTAGTAGTGGAGAAAGTGGTGTGTGAGGTGGGAGGGTTAGGAATAGTGGTAGGAATAGGGGAGGGCAAAATAGAAGAGATGGTGGGAGGAGAGGAAATGGAAAGATGACGTTTTCCCCTGTCATCGACTGGGGGAGATGTGAGGTGGCCCCCGTCATTACGGTGAGATGCGAGGGCAGTGGGGGGGCGCCTTCTGTGACTTCCTCGCTTCACTTTTCTTCTTTGAGGCTTGGGGCAATCGGCGTATGGTGGGGAGGCTTGTGGGCGCTCGTTTTGTTTTGCTGCCCCGGGCGGCTTTTAGCTGCTCACGAATGTCGTGGATTGGGCACTCAGGGCAGCAAGGAGTAAATTCCCGAGGATTTACAGGGATGAGATCCGTGGGGAATTGGTTGATGATGCCGATGCGTTTGGGGGAGGAGTGGACGGTTAGAAGGCGCCTTATTAAGTTGATTTGTTTATCCAGGTCTCCCGTCGGTTCATGTATTATGAAGTGGTTTTTAATGAAATCGGGGAGGATCCTGAGGAGTTTGTGGAATATGAGTTGTTCCCGGGTTTTTGCGTCTGTGCCCGGGTACGCAGCGGTGATGAGCCGCCTAGCCTCGATGAAGGTGTCATCGAGGATTCCGTCGTATGTGAGGGCGTCTAGTTCCGACAAGGCTACAACTGTGCCCAGAGATGGTGTCGCCGCCTGTTTCACAATTTGTTTGAACTGACCCCATTTTAGTCTCGGGACGATTTTGGGAGTGACAGTGGCGATTATTTTCCCCAGGTTAGGTAGTGTGACTGCAATCTTTTCTCTGTCTGAGTCGAACCCTATGTCTAGGAGGGGTTTGACCATATCTAAATATATTTCTATGTCGCACTGGTCCGGGTTGAACCTCGGCAATTGGATGTGTGGTTTGGCTGCCATTGTGCAAGTTTCCTTTCTTCGTTCCTCCGTGCTTTTACTCGGATCCAGAATCACCGCTTGCCACCAGTGTAATGCTGTGTTTTTAAGGCGACTTCTCATCGTAAAAACACTAGCTACTGAAGCGGGATCCTCTTTCTAGACCGGAAGTAAAGCACTAACAAAGGAACAGGACATAAAAACCAGGCAGTATACCGTAACACATCTATTACCTAGATCCTACTCGTAACAGTACACGCAGAATGATATTTAAGATACAGAGACACAGAGATACAGAGTTAACACTTGGCTTCACAGAATAATCATATGCACTACAATTATCACACAGGGAGATTGCGAGTGTTCTTTAATAGGGTTCTTATGTCACTTGGAGGTAATATATAAATGGGGTTGTTCACTTTAAGAATACACGAGGTTGGGAGTCTGGTTTAGGGATATTGCTATAAAAGAGGTAGGGTGCGGATAGCGACACTCGACACTGTCGCCTTGTCATGGAGACACGTACACTTAACTTTTGACTCGCCCGCGCCCCTACCTCGAGACTCACAGAAAACTCCCTGGTTCCTTGATATGGGGAGGGACTAAGATAATTCACAAAGTTCACTTTCTGCCCTGGTAACACTAAGTTCTGGTGGGCCACTGTTTACTATATTTTCTTGGGTAGTCACTGTCACTGTTTTCCTCTGTTTCCTGGGTATTGTCACTGTTAGTTACACTTTAGGGTACAGGGAGGCTCTCCCGTCTGGGGGCCTCGACCTGAGAGGTGGCCCTCGTCTTAGGGCCACGCCGGTGGGGTGCAGGGAGGCCCTTTGGTCTAGGGGCCTCGACCTGATAGGTGGCCCTCAGGACTGGGACCGAACAGCCGGAGTAATCGGGCCTGTTTCTTCCGACTTCGGGGAGTGAGGGAGCCTGGATCACCTTCGTCGTGGGTTGTGGAGTCGAGCCTGGGCGTCCTGGGACTGCGGGTACCAAGAGGGAGAGGCGCCGTCAGGACTGGACTGCGGCAGCGTCTCCTACGGGGCTCCGGCAGGAACAAGGAACTCCCGGGTGTGGGCGGTAAGTCCGATATCGGGCCTTGCCACCACTCTAGTGTCTCCTCCGGGGCTATATTCCCGGATGGCGACGAAGGGCTCCCCGAAGGGAAAGAGGCTGGAGGAGGGCTCACGTTGCCCGTGGTTTCTCGGGTGTGTCTGGAGGCCGGAGCCGGGGGTCTCTTTCCCCTATTACACACTTTGGCTGTAGCCATGAACTTGCCCAGCGTATGGGGGACACCTATAGGGTGATCGGGGTCGCCCTTTCGCCGCGGCTCAGGACCGCCAGCGTGGTGTTGCTCCCGTAGTAGGAGACAAGCCGGAGGGAGGGGCACAGAGGCCACACTCTCTCCAATACGGACTGAACCTACCTTCAGGGAATTCTCTACCCTGGTACGTGCCCCGGCTGGAGCCGAGTGTCTACCCGTACGAGACAACTACCGGGTGAACTGGTTCGCCCGCACGCTGCGGCTGGGGACTGTCCATGGGGTGTCGCTTCCGTAATAGGGAAGTGCTACACATACGGTAGCAGGGGCTCTTTACCCTGATCCGTATTCTGGCCGTAGCCGAAGAACAGCAGGAGAGGGATGCACTAAGGCAACTCTCTCTCCCTGGTGTGTTAAGGCCGGAGCCTGGGGTCGCCTTCCCCTTTACACACTCTATTAGGCCGTAGCCTAAGTTCGTCTTTCTCTTTTTACTTTTTGTTAGGCCGTAGCCTTGGGCCTCCTGCCCTAGAGGGTGTAACAAAGCCGTCAATACGGTGTTACCTGGGACTGATTTTATTTCAGTCCCACCCCTATTCTGTCGATCACTGCTCTGCCCGCACAGTAGTTCACTTCCCCTGATCACCTGGGGTTGGGGCACTTGCGGGGAATAGGGACCCAGGGCCGTGATGCTCTGATGACCTTCTTGCCCGGGGTCACTAACCTCACCGGTGTGTCCTCCTGGGGTGGTGGTGGGGTGGCGGCTCGGTGGTGGTGTGGGGGGTGGTGAGGTGGGAGGTCCTGCGGCGGGCACGGCGGGCATTTAAATATATATATATATATATATATATATATATATATATATATATATATATAAACAAATGAAAAAACAATAAAAGTTCAATTATTTGTCATCTACGGGACCAGGCTGATGCCGAGTAACTGGATTTGCCGAATAATAGAAAAACCTACTCAGTACCTTGGATATGTATTGGTGAACACTGTCATCAATACTTATATTAATACATATGGGTTTGGAGAGAGTACTGTATACTATTTGATACCGTACAATACTGTAATCAATACCGTACTATATCTGAATCTGAAAATATTTTAGTATACAAAGACAAGTCGAGTCGTGAAATTTGAAGAAAATATCTGCTGAAACATCACAGTTTTGGAGCAGTCTGCTTTGTGTCGAACGACCGGTTGGTAGCACTGACTTGAGTTGCTATCTGCTCCAGGTGACCAACCTGTGCATGCCAGCATATACTTTTTTTGTAACGTACCAAAACTAATCTATACAGTTATTAAATCTTTCTGACTGCTGTTTTTATTTAGTATTGATTAAGTGTTTCTCATCTTTTATTTTTGTCAACATTATCAACGTTACAATATAGTTAGCTTAATAGGTGTTCGGATGTCAGTTCTCCATCTTTATTAACTGTAAATTAGCTATTCAGGTTGATAATTATGACCTGGGATATTATATAAGTGTTATAAAACAAAATTCACTATAGTATTCAACACATGAGAACAGAATTATTCTAACTTTTGTTTTTTTTTTCTTTCTTTTAGAGTGGCTGGCAAACTGAATCCCACAGACGAGTTCGAACGCATAAACCAGACGACCGAAGTCTACACACAACTGTTCGTGTGCTTCATTCGAGATGCACTTCATTTCTTACGGCGTAAGCACTGCTTGAGGGTGCTGCTTCCATCGTTGTGATTATTTCCGGTCCTATAATGTTGTGGTAAAACGAGGACGACCTGAACGATGACGGTTCTTCGTTGTGCCTTCCTCCTGAAATCCTAATCCACCTTTCTGTGGTTATGCCTATACCAAATGTTTGAGCTTTCTGTTCAGGATTCGTTTCCCGTAAATAAAGGAAGATCATGCCACCTTTCATATTCCTATTAGTTGGATGCATGTTGCTTGACCTCTCCATACCATGGTATAGTAGGTCTGCTAGACATTTTGTGGTAAGATGTAAGACGAAATGTCAGGTGATCATCGCCTAACTGTTGGCATTTCGTCTCTCATACGAAATTTGGAATCAGCAATTTTTGCGAGATGATGTTAAGGCTTCGGAATTTCACGGGTTCATTCATACCGTCATCCCATCAGCAGCAGATATGAAGCTTGACGAAGTCAGGCTAGTCAACCACGAACATGTAATTGTGGTAGAGCTTTTAAAATGTTTCAAGTGTTGCACCTAATCTTTGGACAGAACTGCAACATGACTTTTGTCTTTGTACATATACAAGTGTAATGACACAGTAGGCCTATAAGTCACTGATAACACTTCCTGGAATGCTGAGATGATTCGGAATATTAGCTACCCAATCAGTACCTTACATATATTGGTGAATACTGTCATCACTACTTATATTATTACAAATGTGTTGGAAGGAGTACTGAATACAGTAGAACCCCATAATTGTTGAACTCATAATTAACAACTTCACTAATGAATGATTTTTTCCTAATTAAAAAAAAAATTATCTATCTATCTATACCCCGACGCCCTAATAAAAAAAAATAGTTGAAAAAATACAGAAAATAAACTGAAGGAATATGAACTGAATTGGTGTGGTCTTTCTGCTGAAAGTTAAATTTACATTTAGCGCTCATTCTTTCGTTCGTTTTTTGTGTGTACATGTGAGAGTGATGCAAATAGGAATGTACAGTCTTCTATTAACCCCTTAATTACCCACGGCAGTGAACAACCCTTTACAGTACCGATGTCAGTGACATCGAGTTAGCACGAGCTATAAAAAACTGTGAACAATTATGGGAAGGGAACAAAGGTCACTGATATGTTTACAACGACTCTACGCTGCCATCCCAAGCAGTCAGATACGCTGCCATCCCAAGCAGTCTGAAATTTTTACCCATTATTAATTCTTCCGCAAATCATAGCTAAACACAGGACGGTATTAGGAAGCTAAAACACACATTGCTGGGTGCACCAGACGATTCTCTTCACATCTGTAAAAAAAAATTAATTAATTTTAGAACTCTTAAAAAATTGTTTTGGGGCTGGCCAGAGGTGCACGCAAATTTCTGAACCCTTGGCCATTGAGAGGTTAAGCCGTTAAACCATACCTGTGATTGTTTGTTTCCGGCACAATGGAAGAAACTTACTCTACGTACTCAGAGATGAATTTCATTTCCCAATTGAAAGTTAGGTTTGGTTAAATTATTCGGTAGTTAAGCTAGGTTAGGTTTGGTTTAGTTAAACCCTTTGGACAGTCCCTTCCGCCATTACGCTGACGAATCAAACAAGAGTTGTCACAGCCGAACAGCTAAAAACAATGGGAAAACAGATTTAACACATCATGTTTAATTATGGGTAATGCATTACAGTATCAGTGGTTCATACGCTGGACAATTACCGGTATTTTCGGGAAGGCGTCAAGAATTAGCGAATTTCAAGAATTGGCTAGGGTGTGTGAACATAACTCTGGCTAATTTTTTGGAGGGGTGGGGGGTGAGGTAGGGGGTTACTCTACTGTATGATACTGTTCAATACTGTAATCAATACAGTAGTATACCTGAATCTGAAAAATATAAAATTAGTGAACATATACAAGTGTAATGACACAGTAGGCCTACAAGTCATGGCTAACACTTCCTGAACTACCAAGATGAGTCAGAATATCTGCCGAACAATCAAAGACTTTCATAAATGGGGCCATTTCTCAAAACTGCTGAAATATCAGATCTATCACATAATCAGCTGCCGAATAATTGTGCTTTTACTGTATATTTAGTAGTTCGACACAGAGACAATACTGTATTAGATGCCTGAGGAAAAAGAGATGGGCAACTTTTCTAACTGTGCTGCTTATAACCTTTGCAGGTGTGGTGCTTGTATAACATACTGAATCCCTCTACATTTGTCATCTCATGATTAATATGGGTGGTTGTTCCAAAGCATATGTGGTCCATCCATGCATTTTGTACCGGCCATACAAACAAGTTAAACGAAATCAGAGAGCAAATACCTCTGCCAACTCCAATACCAAATACTGTAATTTGAATCGCAGTAAAAATTTAAACAACTCTTCCTTGGCCCATGACCTACGTATCCACAAAATTCCATTGAAAGCCATCAATAACTTTTTGAGATATCTTGTGGACAAATAAACAGAGGAGAATAAATAACCTCCTTCAACTTCGTTGATTCAGAATATCTGCCGAACAATCAAAAACTTTCGTAAATAGGACTATTTCTCAAAACTGCTGAAATATCAGGGATGTGTCATGTCTCCATGGTTGTTCAATCTGTACATGGATGGGGTAATTAAAGAGGTACAAGGTAGGGCAGTGGATGTTGGAGTGGCCCTGGTGGGAGAGGATAGTGTTTGGAAACTCCCTGTATTGTTGTTTGCAGATGATCCTGTGTTGTTGAGTGAAGACGAAGGGGAGCTGCAAGGCTTGGTGGATGAGTTTGGGAGAGTGTGTAAGAAACGGAATCTAAAGGTGAATGTAGGGA